>NC_138235.1:21420191-21605191 GCF_964197995.2 Scardinius erythrophthalmus
GAAGACTGGAAATTTAGCTTTGCCTTTTATTTTAAATTAGCCTACATTTAAAATATATTCAAATAGAAAACAGCTAGCTCAAATTGTAATAATACTTTAGAATATTACTGTTTTTGCTGTATTCATAAATACAGCCTTGGTTAGCATAAGAGACTTTTAAAAACATAAAAAAAATATTTCCTACCCCAAACGTTTGAACAGTAGTGTATAGCATATTAAACATAAAAATAGACAATTCTGAGAAATAATATATTAAATATGCTGTGTGTGTGCTAGCAGACTCGACCCACGCCACCCCACCTGACCTCAGCCATGGCTGAAAACATTCTAGCAGCTGCCTGTGAGAGCGAATCACGCAAAGCTGCCAAAAGAATGCGCTTGGATGTCTACCAGGCACACGTAAGTAGTGTTGTAGAAGTGTGTGTGATGCAGGTACTTGTGAACCTTGTAGATGTCTTAGTATGTTATTTTGTCTCTCTTTATTTTAAAACCAAGTTAGCCTGAGATATATACATGTCTCTTTCTCTCTCAGGAGGACCCAGTATCTCTGGAAAAGGCGGTCTCTCGTGAGCCGGTCTCTCTGACCCAGTCTGCATACTCCCTTGCTGCCTCAGCCTACTCCCAGGACCAGCTATACATCAACGGAGGCCTCAACTACAGTTACAGGGGTTACGGTGGACTGTGTGCCAGCATGCAACACCCTGTGTCCCTGACAACAGCTACCGCCCAGACCAATGGTGAGAGGAAGCTGGCAGCATCCTAAAATAAGTGATAACTGATTTAAAACTTTATTAATGCTTAATAAGACAATAGCCTTGTCTGTAAAGGATATATACAATGCTGCTGTAAAATTTGACCTAATTTTATGATAAAGCAGAGCTATGATGCATAAATCAGTGGTTCTCAAGCAGGGTGCCAGGAGCTACTAGGGGGCCATAAGCAAGCTTCCAAGGGGCAGCAGCATGACTGAATTTTTTTATTTTTATTATTGATATAATTAATAATAATATTTTTTATATATAAAAACATTTCCAACTTAAATAAAAGGATTTTTTTTTTTTTTTTTAAACATACAATCAAGATGTACTGAAACTGATGTAACTGAAATCATAACTATTTTTCCCCTCAATAACAAGTTAGGGATAATCCACTGCTAGCCGTGCATTAAACGATTTTAATGCACAATGTGGAGGAAAATAACTCCTCCGCGAAGTGCGTTCAAATTGTTTAATGCACGGCTAGCAGTGGATTATCTCGCTTATTCCTTAGTCATTTGCCAGCACTGACACCTTGACAGCTATTATTGATGTTTGCAGCGCAATATTTGACCGGAAGTGTAAAAATGGCAGTTATTTTTCTTTCATACACAGAGATAAAGTAGTGTGATAAGATTGCATTTATTTTAATGAATGAATTGGTGCATTAATTTGAATTCATCATCGAAAAAGAGAGAGAGAGAGAGAGAGAGAGAGAGAGAGAGAGAGAGAGAGAGAGAGAGAGAGAGAGAGAGAGAGATGCGTGTGTGAATTACCTGAATCTGTTCAGTGTCTTTCTCTATTAACAATGAAGCTGTGAGTTTAATTACTTCAAACCCAGTGATGTTACCCTCTCTTTGCTGAGAAATATATAATGTGGCAATTCAAAGAAGAAGCAAGAGTTTTATTTATATAGCAAGTTTCCACAAGCCCAAGGTCACTTAGCAAAGGTTCAGTATTCAGTAAAAGATTCAGTAGCAAATGTTTCTGTGTGTGTGCACCACGATCTCCAAGTGACGTGTGTGTGTACTTCAATGAAAACTGCACATTATTATACAACTGTGATTAAACTGACATGGAACTACCTGTGCATTAAACGGTTTTACCTTCTAGCCAGTAAGAATCAAGTATTCAGACAGACCATGGTGTAATTGTCTTTATTGAAGAACATACAGCTCTTGAAACTTCTGAAATCACAAAATGAATTATGGTTAATTAATTTAACTATATTGACACTACCAGTTTCTATTAACAATATATTAATAATATATTATTGCAATTTCTCTATGTTTAATGTATATATAATCAGTACAACCAAAAACTGCTGTAAAATGTGGAAACCAGTTGTAATTAAACTTTAAATTTAAACTTAAAACTTTCTTTTTTTAAATGTCTAAATTATTATAAATTATAAACTGACGCTGTGGTTATAAATTCCCATGAAAGAGTATAGAAAGTTTGTGAGTGTCATTTTGAATTATTTATTAAAAGGACTGACTTTTAAGAGTCAATTGTTCATGAATCAGGCTGCATGTTTTGCACTGCATGTTTTTATTCAGTGAACCAGTTTAAAAGAGTATTGGTTTCACAGATTGGATTACACTGGTGATGCAGTATGTGATTGCATGCAGCACACAAGGGTGTGCCGTTATTTTTCAGTACACAATAATTTTGGACTGACTTCATTTCCTTTAGGACTGTAGATTAGAGGAGAGTAAAAGATCAATCCTGGGATTTTAAGAATTGATATTGAGGTCATTCAAATGCAGTTAGAGATTAATCATAAAATCAATATCTTATCCTCCCCTATGAGCTGCTAAGTCTGTGTTCTGATTATGTTCATAATTATATTTTTACTCTCTCCGTTTAGGGCCTACTGATCTCAGTATGAAGTCTCTGGCATCGAATTCGTCCTCGTCAAGCTCTAGTAGTCTCGGCAGGAACGGAGGAGGGGGCGGGGCTTCAGCTCAGCTCAGCCATACAGAGGTAGTGGCAGTGCGTCAACTGATCGCGGGATACCGTGAGTCTGCGGCCTTCCTGCTACGATCGGCAGATGAGCTGGAGAACCTCATACTACAACAGAACTGAACCGGTCTTCAACGCTCTCTCTGTCTACATACATCTCTCGTCCCTCTGGACCACATAACTGGCTGTGTCCCTCACATGATCATCATCATTGTCAGAGGTTTTCCGGTCACCAAGGAAAACCATCTGGCTCTTAATAATTTTAGAAGAGAGAGAAAACACAGCTTCATCAAGCTTTTGTTTTCATATAGCTTCAGTGAGAACGGCCTACGGATGAAGAGGACAAACGTGGAGATGGATCTCTGAAGGACACTGCAGTGCTGAGGCGGACAGTTCGATGTGTTCTCCGCATACTGCTCCTGCATTTCATGCCTTCTCCGCGACCTCCCTCCGTTCATTCTGCCTTCATGCCCCTCTGAGAGCCATTGATTTCTGATTTTCTTTGTTTTTAGCTACTTCAAAGGAGGAATTACGGCACGCCAATCCTCCAGACAGCACTAACTAAATGAAGACACTTTTGATTTGGGGGTGTAATGGAAAAAAAGAAGAGAAAAAGAGCAAGAAGAAAACTAAGAGACCTTTGTATTTGCTGTAAATAAGCACTCGCTGTGTTCTGAAGCACTTTTCCATTCGTTCTGACCTCTGAATCATTAATTTATGCATTTAGATATGCAGGTGGAAGCTCACCTGGAAATACCTCAGCCTGTCTGTCCTCTCTCTCTCTCTCTCTCTCTCTCTCTCAGCGTCCCCCTCTGTATGTGGGAGAAGAAAATTATCACCTGTCCATCCTCCACTTCACGGTCCACTTATTTGGGCATCGAGAGTGGGAGTGAATTTGTTTCTGTAATTGAAGTGCAGATTTTCTTTTCCAAATCCTTCAAATGTGTTGTATATATTCTGATCCATTTCAAGGTATTGATCGCAAAAAATACACTGGACTTGTTTTGGGACTGGACCCTTCCTGATGCATTTAAACCCTTCGGTTTCACAGTGACTTCGTGTCCTCCGTACGTGTCATCTCCTGTTTTCCTCTTCTTTGTGTGTCCTTCCATTTCTCCTGTACGTCCTCTCCTCCTCCAGCTTATTATTCTACTTTGGAGGGAGATGGAGAGGAAGGATCCGGGATGGAAGCTGTTAGTCTTTTATCTGTTGACTTTTCTTAATGGCCATTAATCCACTCTGCTGCTATGGACTCCAACGTAACGCCACAGACCTGAAACCTCAAGCCTCCCAAACACAACCACAGCACCTCAAGGTGAAAAAACAAGGCAAAAAAAAAAAAAAAACACAGAAATGAAAGCCAAATCCAGAAGAAAGATAAAAAAAAAAAACCTGCAGTTTTGCATTCTGGTCAAGAGTGTTTGATTTGATACCGAGGGCTGCTTGTGTTTGCTTTTGTTTGATTTGTTCTAAAAGCGCGGTGTGTGCTTAAATCTCGAGATCAACTGGGATCAAATCATTGGCACAAGAGCTTGGCGCACACACACACACAAACACGCATACGACACGAACAGACATGCTAAAGGGTCTTTTTTTAGAGAACTGAATATCCAGCAGGAGAGGTTAAAAATGTGTAGTTAGCGAGGTTGATTTGGTTAGGGACTGACTGACAGTAGTGTCACTGTAATTTGCTCCATTTTGCACACAGAGGCACTGCTAATCTATGATTGAGGAGCTCTGCGGCTCCGTGATGCACTGCTAGTGGGGGATGGAGAAAGAAAATCGCAATGCAGAAGATAATCAAGCGCATTTCTGGCCCTAAAGGAGACAGACTAATACAGAGAGGCTACCATGACCCCCGCTGAGGAGCCTTCAGAATCTTTACATACTTGATCACATGACCTGGACCTACATATGATTGAAAGCCATGATGATGATGAGTGAGTGTGACTAGAGACTACACATTTGTGTGCAATTTTTACACCCCCGTTCAAAACCCAACAGTAGAAATATAGAAGTCATGATTTCTTCTTATTGTACTATATTTATGGTAGACCTTCACAGTCCAACCTCCTACTGCAATATTGATTTGTTAATTAGAATATTGCTATAGATGTGAAGACATATGCAGAATTGTCAGCGTGAGGCCTCTCCTCACTGTGCGTGCGTGGCTCATGGTGTGATCTTTCTATTTAACCTTGCTCTCATCGTGAAGGGTCCTTGACCTCTTGTCATCTCTGACTGCCTTCACTATTTCTTTTACTTCATTCCTGGAAAGAACGTGATAAGGACATATTTTAAAGAATCCATTTTGCTTCACTCCCTGATAAAAATAAATAGAATAAGACTACATTGTGACATTATTTTAATGTCAATCAAGCACATTTTCCACCCAAATTCTCATTACCTTAATGCATCTTAAGATAACATTTTTTTTAATGATATGGTGTTAAATCACGTCATTTATAATTTCAATTATAAATGTTTTTTTTTCATTTATTACAGTATAAAAAGTTACAGTAAAAATACTGTAATCCATTTTTTATTAAATTGACATAAAAAGGGAGTACAAATATTACTCAGATGTTTAAATACTTAATTTCAAAATAGCAGAAATTTTTTTTTGCATTATGCTAATGAGAATTGTGGAGAAATATGCTTAAAGGAATAGTTCACTTCAAAAGGAAAGTCATTTACTGTCAACCTCAAGTTGTTTCAAACCTGTATGAATTTCTTTATTCTGCTGAACACAAAGGAAGATATTTTGAAAAATGTCGGACTCGGTAACCAAACAGTTGATGGACCCCATTGACTTCCATAGTAGGAAAAATAAATACTATAGAAGTCAATGGGGGCCATCAATAGTTTGGTTACCGACATTCTTCAAAATATCTTTCTTTGTGTTCAGCAGAATAAAGAAATTCATACAGGTTTGAAACAACTTGAGGTTGAGTAAATGACAGAATTTGAAGTGAACTATTCCTCAAGATTGATAAAGTTTGTTCTAACAAAAGTTTTAATTGTCACAAAACACAATTTGTTATTTTATTATTTTGATTTTTGAAGTGAAATTTAACCAGATGACATGTTTCTCACAAATTTGACCTGCACATTCTAGGGGGTTGTTTTCGGGAATCCTCATGGTCAAATGTGCTGTTTCTGTTCATCTCTCTCTCTCTCTCTCACCTGCTTTTCTTGTCTCTGTCATTCTTGTCATGTCCGCTGTAGACACACAGATGGTGAGAGGTCAGGTAATAGCTGCTGTCTCGATCATCTGTCTTTCTCTCGTTGAGGTCTGATATGGGTCCCACTGCCGTGAAACGTTGCTGATTATACGCCAACCTCACATGCTCTTCTGTGGATTTATAAAAACATACCATGGAAATGGGGCTGCTAACCGCATCTGTGTGGAGAAGCCGAAAAAAGCGAAGCGTTCATCTGTTCGTATGGTGTTTCTTCTCTCCAGCTCACTCAAGGACAGCAACTGAAAAACAAACTGTAAAACGAGGCAAACGACAATCTAAAAAAAAAAAAAAAAGAGGTGTAACTAGTTGACGGTTTTGTTTCCATGCTCTGTGTTCTGTGTGTGGTTGTACAGCGCAGTGTGTCCCGGGAGAGTGAGGGGTATTTTAGCCATAATCAGAGCATCTCTCACTCTCAGATCCAAGTTCTCATGCTAGCCGCTGAGGACTCGTAGTGGCCCACTGTCGAAAACCTTTTTATCTGATTCCTATTTTTTTTATAATTATCTCGATTACTATTATTTTGTAATTCTTTTTGTATCGCAAGTGGTCTTTTCAGAACTGTTTTGTACCGACATCACATGTGAAGTTTGTCCTGTATTGCCTATACATTCCAAACAAGGATGTCAACATGCCAAGCAGCCAGCCAAACCACGGTCACATCGGATTGCAGATACACACACCGAGGGCAAATTCAATCCTACGCCGCACAGGCTTTAAAGTTGAAGTAATAGACATTAGCAACAGTATTAGTAATGTTGACAGCCTGATTCCTCCCGAAGAACGATTATCTCGGTACTGTATGACCAAGTTTTCTGATTAGTTACTGCGCCGTGCCTTCAAAGGGGCTTAACAGAACTGATTGTCATGTATGTCCCTTTATTAACAGTGTATTAGAAAACACATTCACCTCTCCGGATTTGCTGTCATATGGTACTTCATATGGTGTTTTGTTTTTTATCAGCACCGCAATCTACTGTGATATCATGTAAGTGAACAGCCCACCTGTCATTTGTTAAAGGCATCACTCACTCACTCATCACTCGGATGGTCCTATACGGGTTCAAGGCTTTGCATTCAGGTGTGACGCTGGTTATGGTTGCTGCTAAACTACACACACACACACAAATATGCTCTGGTTTGATCAGATGTATAGCTCTGAAAAAAAAAGAAGAAAGAAATGAAAAGAACTTGACTTTTTATTTTTCTAGCGCAGTGGTGTACAGCTGCATTCAAATTCATGTGGTTCCCAGTTTTAGTCTGTTCTCTTTAATAATTAGTTGCTGGTTTGGATCTTTTCCATCCCGTCTCGGTTTCCTCCTGATTTCTCCTGTATAAGGTGCTGCTGATGTCGGCTCTGGTTTTGATATGTACCTAATACCAATGTGAAACTGTCTATTTCCTTCTCATTTTGGACTCAGTGGAGGTGTGATGTTTACATGTACAGATTTTTGAGATTTTCTCCCCTTTTTTTGTTGTTCTCATTTTTTTTTTGGTTTAAATCAAATGCTTTCCCCTTCTTCTTTTCAGGCATTGTTTCATTTGATCATCTTTAGTGAAGGGAAATGGGACTTGCAGCAATTTCCATGCATTTACAGTAAGACAAAGTGTTTTTGTCTGGGAGACCCCCATCACTGACCCCAATCACTTTCTCTAACTGCTGTCAACCGATACACAAAATGAAGAAGGCTTGTTGTAAATGAATCTTTTCCTCTGGCCATTAGGGACAACACATCCGGCTGTTCCTTAATGATTAAAAGCCATTATCGCACCCTTCGTCGGGTGCAGACGTCAAGTATTACAGTACAAGAACAGCAGAGTGAAAACCTCAGGTAAATGATTGCTGTTTTATAGTTGAAAAAGAAGTCTTATCGGCGACCCATTTCCCACTTTAATACCATAATATATATTAAATAAATCTTTTTTTTATATTTATTGTGTTAAATATATATAACAGTGAATACTTTTTTCAGTACATGTGGCTAAATATTTTAATTCTTTAGAAAGTGTTGATACATACATATGTGAAGAAACTGAAAGTTTGAGTGAAAATGAAAAAAAAAAAATCAATTTCTGTTGTTTAATGCAAAACAGCATGGGCGGCTCCTAACATATCACTTTCATTAATGAAAACCAATGATTTGAGATAAAGCTTTCTCCAGTGGGATGTCACTGCTAAAATGTCACTGACATGACATTGTGACTTTTTTTTCTCCCAAGCTGTACATCACAAAGCTAAATATACTAATAAAACAGTGTGCTATATATCAATCATCCAGTAGCTGTATTTCTTTTCTTCCCCCTAAGGAACTTTTTGAATCGGCATCAATGCATTTGTCTGCGTTTGTGTGTGGGTCAGGTTTTGCTAACTAAGTAAAAACGGAAACTGCTTGAATTGGTCCTCATAATGAGAACGCTCCCCCATCATCTAAGAGAATATTTGAATACTAAGCAATTTCCTCTGGTGCTTAGATGTCAGTTTGTTTGTGCTTCTTGATTGTTAGCGGTTTTTAGTATTTTTATTGTAGATTATTTTCATTTTAATCATTATTTTAATCATTTTAAGTCATGTTATTGCCCACTTGGAAGACCTTTAAAGGGTTAGTTCACCCAAAAAATGATTTTACTCGATTTTGATCATTTACTCGCCCTCGTGTCGGGTTCCAAACCTGTAATACTTTAGTTCATCTTCAGAACACAAATGAAGATATTTTTTATAAAATCTGAAAGATGTCTGTCCCTCTATAGACAGCTACGCAACTTCCACTTTGACGCTTCAAAAAGTTCATAAAGAGATCGGAAAACTAATCCATATGAATTGAGCGGTTTAGTCTAAAATTTTCTGACGAGACACGATTGTTTTTTATGATGAACAGATTTAATTCAGGCTTTTATTCACATAAAATATTTATTCACCAACTCGCACATCAGCTGTGGTTAACGGAAGCTCGAGCATGGTCGCTTGATGTAAGAGAACCAATGAGGTTCATTCTCGTGTTACGCAGCACCTTTGAGCTTCAGTAAGAACCAATGAGGTTCATTCTCGTGTTACGCAGCACCTTTGAGATTCAGCAAGAACCAATGAGGTTCATTCTCGTGTTACGCAGCACGTTTGAGCTTCTGCAAGAGTATGTTCTTGCACGTCAAGGTTCGGTTGAGCTTCTGTTTATGTTTGCTGATCAATGTTTAAATGTGAATAAAAGCCTAAATCAAATCAGTTAATTATATAAAAGCGATCAAGTCACTTAAGAAAATGTGGACTAAACCACTCGATTCATATGGATTCATTTTGCGATCTCTTTGACATTTTTAAGCGTCAAAGTGGCAGTTGCGTAGCTGTCTATGGAGGGACAGAAATCTCTCAGATTTCATCAAAAAGATCTTAATTTTTGTGGCGAAGATGAACAAAAGCTTACTGGTTTTGAACGAATTAATGACAGAATTTGAGATCACTAAAATGGGGTTTGGCACTGGCCTCATATGGGGCTTTTAAATAAATTGTATCACATATTCACAATAATATAGCCTAACACACAGTTTTAAGACTAATATAATGTCGTTATATATATATATATATATATATATATATATATATATATATATATATATATATATATATATATATATATATATATATATATATATATATTACTCCTCGTAGATGTCGCTCAGATTCGACCCCACACAAATCACGGACGCGGAAGCAATGCGTCACACGCTCGAACATGGGTTATTGAGTCGCGCGCACAACGGACAAAATATCTGCGCACCAAAGAAACTGGTGCCAGAAAAGTTGCTTTCCTGACCTATGCACATTTTCAGAACAGAGCTGGAAGTATGCGGAACATTTTCAGCGCAGAATATACAAAAAAAATGAGAGAAGAATGATGAGATAAAGAGCTAAATTGCCCCAAATAAGACACGTTTCCATTATTTACCACCGATACAAACATCCATAAATGACGTCACCGTGTGTGGGCGGACCTATTTGCGCCACTGGATTAAATAATTACATATTAATTTAAAACAACATATAATTGAAAGTCACCCATCCTGTATAACAATAGACGCGGGCATATGTGTTTGCGTGTCTTAAAAAATTATAGATAGCCTATAGCCCTAGTGTTATTTTCCATAGCAAAACGTTTGATGCATGTGCATGCAAATTAATGTCACAGGAGGGACGCGTTTTAATAAACGCAAGGAGGTTTTAAGAGTAGTAGTAGGCCTATACGTTTAACGATTAAAGGCGAATCTAAAAATAAATGGTAACTGGTTTCCAGCTCCAAGTGTGCGCTTGCCTAGTGAACAGATGATCGCACTACAGGAGACAAGGGACGCTTGCAGCCAAGTTTACACACTGCGAAGCGTTTTGCTCCGGAGCGGAGAGAGGCACAAATGCTGCGGCGCACTGCAACGGTCATTATGAGAGAAGATCGAGGGACGCCATGGACAAATAGAGCCGAGATTTAGATGAAAAGAGGATGTTCTTCAAGGTACTTCGACCACAATATCGTCTCCTCGTTTTAAGGTATCTTTGAACTATCCAACATGTCTTTTCCGCATGCCTTTGTGATCCATCCCA
Source organism: Scardinius erythrophthalmus (assembly GCF_964197995.2). Taxonomy (NCBI): domain Eukaryota; kingdom Metazoa; phylum Chordata; class Actinopteri; order Cypriniformes; family Leuciscidae; genus Scardinius; species Scardinius erythrophthalmus. The sequence continues at coordinate 21,430,739 of NC_138235.1, forward strand.
AAACAAAACCGGTTTCACCTGATCCTCCGCTATGATCACGGCCAGTGCGTTTGCTCAACAAAGGCGATCCCGGTATAGAATCGCTACGGACGCTCTGTCGCCATCGGTAAGGGACCCGCACTCCTCTCTTATTTACAATTTCAACCGCTTCGCGTGGTGGACAGCCTCCAAATATTCTAGCTACCCTGGAGTCCGTAGAAGGAAAGGGCTGGGATGGAGAAGTGTTGTCGCAGCTGCATGCCATGCCTGAAGAGGTTATGGGACTGGATATGGCCCGAGTTTTACTACCCGAACGTCGCTCGTCCTGCCGAGATCCGCACCGTCTCAGGTGATATCCAGGTCCCGGCTCCTAAGAAGAAGCCCACGCAGCTGTACGCGGCTCTGTTCGACTTCGTAGCCCGCAGTGAGGAAGAGCTGACGGTGAAAGAAGGGGACAAACTCTCTGTCATCGAAAAGAGGGGAGATTATGTGTTTGCCAAGAAGCTGACGGGGTCCCTGCAGTCCGGACTGGTCCCTGCTAATTATGTGGCCCTTGTACAGGATGAGTTCGCTAACTACAAGTAAGTCCTGAGAATCAATAGACTTATCCTACCTGTATTCGAGATGAGATGGTTTATTTCAATTAGAATATTCATTATATTTTATGGAAAATGATCACTCTGTCATATTTTTTCCTAAAGTTGAATGAAGAGCTTGACACTTTCTACTATACACGTGTCACTGCTTGAACTTTCCAATTAACGTTAGCCTTCTGTTGTTTTCATACTGGGCTAATATTTTCTACTGCTACACATCAAACAAGGCATTTTATTAACATGATCACAATTAAGGCTTGAAATTTAAGTCATAACAAAAGGATGAAGTGTCTTAGTAAATTTTACTTAATTAGACTTTTTTTTTTTAAAGAACATTTTAGCAATCAGCCAGAAGAGGCAAGTCTATAACAGGAGGCTACATTGCTCGCGAGCTTCTGTTGTGATTTGTTGCTGGTGCTACGATAGATCCAGATAGAATAGAATAGTCTTTAAAATAGAATAGAATTTAATAACATTCATAAGGCTGTCGCTAAAGAGGAAGGTGGTGACAGTTCTCTGGGTCCCTGGCTTTCGGAACACAAATTCAACCAAGGAGGGCCAACAGCAACAACCTGCACAGGGGCCCTGATACCAATTATCACCAACAACCTCTAGTGTTTTTAAAGTCTTTAGTTAGGCTAATTGACGTTTGGCTGACGGCACTAGACTAGTTGCTGTACATTTTAAAGATTTGGCAGGCGTTGATTTGTCTTAAAATTTTGATTCTTTTTGAGTAGACCCTGAAAACTATTGTATATTTCACTCTGATTAGCAAATAACGAAATTAGCAGTGCCCCTAGTCTGAGCTCAGCCAAGGAAGGTTCATACGCCTGCACTGTCTCGTTTCATTCACAATGGCCTTTATCACTGTCCGTGTGAATGATGAGCTGTGCTCTGTTTTCTTTTATTTGCGCTATAGTTTGCTACTCTTTGGTTGCTGTTATAATGGGGTCAGTCAATTGTCTTCACTATAAAGGCCTCCTAAATAGTGTTGACAGGTAACGGGGTTATGATGTCCGAGGTGTGTGTGCTAGTGCACCTGTCAGAGTTTCACTGAAACTGAAGCACCATGGGATTGTGTTAAACAAGCATGTGCACCTGCCGCACCCATATTTAACATGGCAACACTTTGAATGACGCCACAGTGTTTACTGAGAATTTGCTGAACATGCTGACATAATTACAGTAAGAATGACAGTAAGTATGTTTCAGCAAGTAATTACAATTTCTTAGTAATACAATACCTAAGGCAAAAAGAGTAAAGGTAGAGTATTAAACATTATTAATTATTATATTACTAATATTACACCTTATAGTTCAAATATATTAGATAAAAAATGGTACATGCAGTAGAGAGTAACTGTGCTGTGTTTGCTTTTATCTATCAACATCAAATTACAGTACATAATAATATTGTAAATATTCATGGCTTTTATGCACATTTCTCTTGGTTTTAATTAAACCAGCATTATCAAATGCACATCACCAAATATGATGAATAAAAATACTTTGAATATGACTATTTAAATATGCAAATTTTCAATATGACTATTTTATATAAGTATTTATTTATTGTAAAATATGTGCTGGACATAGTCTCGATAGGTTAGGAAGTACAAGTATTTAGTCATTCATTCATTGAGGTATTCAGCTATGCTATGTGTGTCTGCTTTACAGATGGTACTATGGGAATATAAACAGACAAAAGGCTGAGAAGCTGCTTTTGGCTGCTCAGAATAAAACGGGTTCCTTTCTGGTGAGGATCAGTGAGAGCCACAGCGATGAATATACTATCTCAGGTTCGTTCCTTTATTCCTTCTCCCTCTCTCACATGCACTCTCTCGATTGAATGCCTGGAGGCCTACAGTACTGCCTGTCCGTTTTTCTCTCGTACATCATCTCCATTCTCATCTCTCTTTCCTCATCTACCCATTTTCTGTCTGATCTGCATGACAACAGCCTCCACTTCATCAATCTTATTATTTTCTGCATAAGATATCCATTCTCTGCTTTATCCTCCATTCTCTCTCTCTCTCTCTCCCTCTCTCTCTCTCTACCCCACAGCTTGTAACACCATATTGGTCATCCATGTACAACAGACTAAGCATTTTTCTGTCTCCTCTGGAGAGTAGCAGTTGCGTTCTACCCCCATAATATTCTGTTTAAGGTCTCAAAAACCCCAAGGCCATTTTAATAGCTGAAATATATGCGTAACATTGAAGTAGCGGTTTTATACTTAATCATTTTTGACTAATCTTGTTAAAAATTGATTATACACAGTATTTCCAATTTGATAACATGCTTCTGAAGTCCTACACTAAAAATATTAGTTTACTTATATTTAGGTCTCAGATATAAAATGTAAATATATGCAATTAATTATTTATATCGTTATTCAAAAATTTAGTTTCCAGTCACATTTCTGAAAACTGCATATCTACTCATAAAACAGTGTGATTCAGCTTCATTAACATCTGCCTGCTGCTGGGCAACATAGAAATTATCACAATTAACAATTTTAATTCTGTTTTTTTTTTTTTAATGCCACTACAGTGTAAGCCTAATAAAAAATGTTTTTACTTGGAATAATATAATAATACAAACTATAATAAAATAGCCCCATATGATTTACTATAATGCCGTGATATAATATAATATAATATAATATAATATAATATAATATAATATAATATAATATAATATAATATAATATAATATAATATAATGCAGTCTGATTAAACCGGCCGATTGCTGAGATCATTATAAAATAATTTGATGGGAAGATAAGAGATACTTATGCTATATTACATTTCTAAATTATTATTTTGTACGTACATCATTGGAGCTTATGGGACCATATAAGCAGTCAATCTAAAAAAATAAAAATAAAATGAGTCTGTCTTTGAATAAAAAAATATTTTTATTCTTTGCTTCACAGCCAGAAGTGAAAATAGTGTCTTCCATTTCCGTATTCATCGCTCAGCTATTGGTGCTTACTTTGTGTCCGACAAGATCTCTTTTGGCACTCTGGATGAGCTCATCAGATACTACCAGCACAACTCCAAAAGTCTGGGATGCCCCTTAGACCAGCCGTGCGTACAGCAAGTATGACACTCTTAATATTTAATATACACACATTCACACACAAGACTTCTTAATTTTAGACATCACTTTTTGCTCTCATGAAGCAAATGCTTATTAATAGGCGTTCCATTGGCATTCATGGGTATCAGTTCTGCATTATAGATCTAATTAGCCATATAGAGAAACAGTCTGTTTCTAGAGAAGTGGCCCTTGGCAACATATGATATAGCGGAGAGATTCTAGGAAGAGATCTCTTGTAACCTTTGTTGCGTGTGTGTCCACATGCAGAGGGAGTTGTTTGACATGGAGCCATGGGAGCGGCCGAGGGAGGAGTTTCAGCTACTCAAGAAGCTGGGGGAAGGCCATTTTGGAGAAGTCTGGGAAGCTGTCTGGACTACAGAGAAGAAGAAAGTGGCCATCAAGATGCTTAAACAAGGTGTGACATCATATCAGATGGGATGTTTTCACATGCGATAAACCAACTAATAACACTCAACATCACAGAATTTGTTCAATCAATCTCTAATACTTATGTTTGTGCTGTTGTTTTCGCCACCAAAATTGACATTCTGGATGATAATTAACTCCTTTGTAAGGGGATATTACAAAATTGAGGACTTGAACACAAATTTTAGAAAACAGAAAACAAAGGATTTTTTCTTTTAAACATTTTGGTTAGAGGAGAAAATCAAGACATCCACAAGTACAAAGTATGCGTTTCCGCAGCAGTCCGCGCACTGTCCACGTGACGTATTTGTTTATCATCGGGAGGGTCCACGTACAACTGTGCATGTGCAAGGTGAATGTTGTGATAGAAGAGTCCACTAGGTGGCTATATGCACAGTTGTTATGTACTGTGCAATAGTCGAAGAAGAGTGAGATACTGGGCCATCTGGCTAATCAGAGCAGAGGAGACCAATCACAACAGACTGGGTCATCTGACCAATCAGAACAGAGTAGACCAATCACAACAGACTGGACCACCTGGCCAATCAGAGCAGAGAAGACCAATCACAACAGACTGGGTCATCTGACCAATCAGAACAGAGTAGACCAATCACAACAGACTGGACCACCTGGCCAATCAGAGCAGAGAAGACCAATCACAACTGACTGGGTCATCTGACCAATCAGAACAGAGTAGACCAATCACAACAGACTGGACCACCTGGCCAATCGGAGCATAGTAGACCAGTCACAACAGACTGGGCCATCTGAACAATCAGAGCATAGTAGACCAGTCACAACAGACTGGGCCATCTGAACAATCAGAGCATAGTAGACCAATCACATCAGACTGAGCCGTCTGTCCAATCAGAGCAGAGGAGACCAATCACAACAGACTGGACCATCTGACCAATCAGAGCAGAGTAGACCAATCACAACAGACTGGACCATCTGACCAATCAGAGCATAGTAGACCAGTCACAACAAACTGGGCCATCTAAACAATCAGAGCATAGTAGACCAATAACATCAGACTGGACCATCTGACCAGTCAGAACAGAGGAGACCAATAACAACAGACTGGACCATCTAACCAATCAGAGCATAGTAGACCAATCACAACAGACTGGGCCGTCTGACCAATCAGAGCAGAGGAGACCAATAACAACAGACTGGGCCATCTGACCAATCAGAGCAGAGGAGACCAATAACAACAGACTGGGCCATCTGACCAATCAGAGCAGAGTAGACCAATCACAACAGACTGGGCCGTCTGACCAATCAGAGCAGAGGAAACCAATAACAACAGACTGGACCATATAACCAATCAGAGCATAGTAGACCAATCACAACAGACTGGGCCGTCTGACCAATCAGAGCAGAGGAGACCAATAACAACAGACTGGGCCATCTGACCAATCAGAGTCAAGTCAAGTCAAGTCATCTTCATTTATATAGCGCTTTTAACAATGTAGATTGTCTCAAAGCAGCTTTACAGAGATAAGCGTATAATTTAAGGTAACAGAGATTGTTTCGGCTTTACAGCAGAGTTAAGTTATTTCCATCTAAAGTTAGTTTTAATTGATTTGGTTCCGTCGCAATGATCATTTGTTATTAAATTAGGGGCCGCTAAGACGACACCATTCTCTCTACACAGACTTTAAACGCGAACCTGTGAGAAACGCTGATGGCGGTCACATGCGCATTTAGAATGGGTTCTATAGTTATGTGCGTTAGAATATACGCAGGTTTGGAATTCCCTACAAGCCAAGCCTAAACAAAATACTTGTCTTTCCTTATAAATTTTGATAAGGAATTTTATTTTATTTGTTGCTTTGGGGTAGGACCGCAAGACGAATTTTCCCGACAACGCCTTATCTGTAGAGTGGTAGTGGGATCCTCCATAGGGAGAGACTAGTTGGCACTTCAGCACTGCGTTGTCATCGGTCCAGGTGAAGGTCCTTCGTCAGATCTGGATACGGCCTGGATCCGGCAGGCTGCAGGAAAAACCTTGGGATAAACACAGACACTAAAATTAGCGTAGATGCCATTCTTCTCATGATGTAACGAGTACATCAGGATTTTTGGGAAGTGTTCCCGGTTCCGGCTGACCTAATCTATGCAGCATAACATTAAATTATAGAAGTCTATAATGTATTATGTGAAAGCTAGGTCAAAGAGATGTGTCTTTAATCTGGCTTTGAACTGACAGAGTGTGTCTGCTTCCCGGACAATGGTAGGAAGACTGTTCCAGAGTTTTGGTGCTAAATAGGAAAAGGATCTACCGCCAGCAGTGGATTATGATATTCTAGGTATAATCAACTGGCCGGAATTTTGAGATCGTAATAGACGTGACGGACTATAATGCGTTAAGAGCTCGCTCAAGTACTGCGGAGCTAAACCATTCAGTGCTTTGTAAGTAATCAGCAATATTTTAAAATTTATGCGATGTTTAATAGGTAGCCAGTGCAGTTTTGACAGAACTGGGCTAATATGGTCATACTTCCTGGTTCTGGTAAGAACTCGAGCTGCTGCGTTTTGGACCAGCTGTAGTTTGTTTATTAAGCGTGCAGGGCAACCACCCAGTAGAGCATTACAATAATCTAGCCTTGAGGTCATGAACGCATGAACTAATTGTTCCGCATTTGTCAATGAGAGCATATGACGTAATTTAGATATATTTTTAAGATGGAAAAATGCAGTTTTACAGATACTAGACACGTGACTTTCAAATGAAAGATTGGTATCAAAGAGCACACCCAGGTTCCTAACCAACGACGAAGACTTAACAGAGCAGCCATCAAGTGTTAGACAGTATTCTAGATTATTACGTGAGGAAGTTTTTTGTCCAATAATTAGAAACTCTGTTTTTTCAGAATTTAGAAGTAGGAAATTACAAGTCATCCAATTTTTTATATCCGCTATGCATTCCGTTAATTTTGTGAATTGATAAGTTTCGTTAGGTTTTGAAGAAATATAGAGCTGAGTATCGTCAGCATAACAGTGAAAGCTAATTCCATGTTTCCTAATGATATCTCCTAATGGTAGCATGTACAGAGTGAACAGCAGCGGTCCTAATACTGAGCCTTGTGGTACGCCATACTTAACCTGTGATCGATGAGACATCTCATCATTTACTGCTACAAACTGATAACGGTCAGATAAGTATGATTTAAACCATGCTAGTGCATTTCCTGTAATGCCAACATAATGTTCTAATCTATTTAAAAGAACGTTGTGGTCGATGGTGTCAAATGCAGCGCTAAGATCGAGTAACACTAATAGAGAGATACAACCACGATCGGATGATAAGAGCAAATCATTTGTGACTCTAACGAGAGCTGTTTCGGTACTATGGTACGGTCTAAATCCGGACTGGAAATCCTCGCAGATATCATTTCTTTCAAGAAAGGAACACAGTTGTGAGGATACTGCCTTTTCTAATATCTTTGACAGAAAAGGTAGATTCGAGATCGGCCTGTAATTGACTAATTCTGAAGGATCAAGTTGCGTTTTTTTAACAAGCGGTTTAATCAAAGCCAGCTTAAAGTTTTTTGGTACGTATCCTAGAGACAAAGACGAATTAATGATATTAAGAAGAGGATCTATGACCTCTGGAAGTATTTCTTTCAGTAGCTTAGTCGGTATAGGGTCTAACATACATGTTGTAGATTTAGATGATTTAATGAGTTTAGTAAATTCTTCCTCTCCTATAGCAACGAATGAATCAAATTTTTCCTCAGGGAGACTACAATGCACTGCCTGATGCGATACTGTAGTAGACGGTTGCATAGTTATAATTTTGTCCCTGATATTATCAATCTTATAAGTGAAGAAGTTCATAAAGTCATTACTGCTGTGTTGCTTGGAAACTTCGGTGCTTGAAGCTTTATTTTTCGTTAGTTTAGCCACCGTTTCAAATAAATACCTAGGATTATGTTTATTTTCTTCTAATAGGGTTGAAAAATAAGCAGATCTAGCAGCTTTTAAAGCCTCTCTGTAAGTAATTGAGCTCTCTTTCCATGAAATGCCAAATACCTCTAGTTTTGTTTTCTTCCAGTTGCGCTCCATTTTTCTGGCTGCTCTCTTAAGGGCCCGAGTGTGCTCGTTGTACCACGGCGTTGGACTATTTTCTTTAATCTTCTTTAAGCGCAACGGAGCAACTGTGTCTAAAGTGCTGGAAAAGAGAGAGTTAAACGTTTCTGTTGTAATATCTAGTTCTTCTAAGCTATCTGAGATGCTGAGATGATGAAACTGATTAGGAAGATTATTAATAAAGCAATCTTTAGTAGCAGAAGTGATAGGTCTCACATATTTGAAACACGGAGTCGGCTTTGCAGCCTTGGCTAAATGCAAATTACACGAGACTAGATAATGATCTGAGATGTCATCGCTCTGCTGCAGAATTTCAACGGCATCCACATCTATTCCGCGTGATAATATTAGATCTAGAGTATGATTACGACGATGAGTAGGTCCTGACACGTGTTGTCTAACTCCAATTGAATTTACAATGTCTTTAAATGCCAATCCCAATGCATCTTTTTCATTATCGATGTGTATATTAAAATCACCAACAATTAGTACTTTATCTGCAGTCAATATTAATTCTGATAGAAAGTCCGCAAATTCTTTGATAAAGTCTGTATGGTGCCCTGGTGGCCTGTATACAGTAGCCAGCACAAATCTCAAACGTGATTTATCGTTTACACTATATATTTTTACATTAAGCACCAATGCTTCAAAAGAATTATATTTAAAACTTGATTTCTTAGTGGTTTTGAAACTATTACTATAGATTACAGCAACACCACCCCCTTTGCGTTTCAGACGAGGCTCATGTTTATAACAGTAATCTTGCGGGGTTGATTCATTTAAAGTAATGTAATCGTTTGGTTTTAGCCAGGTTTCTGTCAAACACAGCACATCTAGGTTATTATCTGAAATCATATCATTAACAATGAGTGCTTTTGAAGTAAGCGATCGAATATTCAGCAACCCAAGCTTTAGCATTTGCTCATCTGTATTATAGCTGTTTTTTATTTGTTGAACATCAATTAAATTTTTAACCTTAGTTGGGTTTAAACGTTTTTTGGATTTCCAAATTCGGGGAACAGACACAGTCTCTATATGATGATATCTAGGTGAAAGAGGCTCTATGTGATGGGATTTATCTGACCTTGGTGACGAGAGGCCGCTAGCAGACAGTCGGTTTAGCCAGTCTGTTTGCTTCCTGACCTGAGCCCCAGATTGTCATGTTTGAGCTCTAAGACTATGAGCCATATTACTAGAGAGAAGAGCAGCACCATCCCAGGAGGGATGAATACCATCTCTTTTCAACAGGTCAGGTTTGCCCCAAAAACTTTTCCAATTGTCTATGAATTCTATATTATTAAGCGGACACCACTTAGACAGCCAACCGTTAAGCGAACACAATCTACTAACTATCTCATCACTCCTGCGAACAGGAAGGGGGCCAGAGCAAATTACAGTCCTTGACATCGTACTTGCAAGTTCACACACCTCTTTAATATTAATTTTGGTGATCTCCGACTGGCGGAGTCGAACATCATTAGTGCCGACATGAATAATGATCTTAGAGAATTTACGATTAGCATTAGCCAGCACTTTTAAATTTGCTTTGATGTCAGGCGCTCTGGCTCCCGGCAAACATGTGACTATGGTGGTTGGTGTCTCTATTTTCACGTTCCGTGTAATAGAATCGCCAATAACTAGGGCACAATCATTCTCAGTGGGTGTTTCACTGAGCGGGGCAAATCGATTTGTTATGGTAATCGGAACGGAAGAGTGGTTTTTAGATCCGCGACTAGAGCGATCCCTCACTGTCACCCATTTGCCCGGCTGCACAGGCTCTACTTCAGCCAGAACCGACTCATGTAAAGTGTGCACTATTCTATGCGCATCCAAAACATCTAAAGCACTAGCACTCTTACTATCCTCAATTAAAGTTTGGATGCGTGTTTCTAATTCTGAAATCTTCTCTGTCAACCTAACTGTCTCCTTACATTTATCACATATAAATCCTATATTGTCGACAGAGAAGCCTATACTAAACATGTGACATGAAGTGCAAGTGACAATAACAGGACAAGACATTACTCACCGTGTTTGTTGAGTGATTCTTACTCACCTGAGCTTTTTATGAACTCAAAGGCGCGGACGCGCGAGAGAAAAATAAATAAATAAATAAAATAGCTGAGCGCACGGGTGGCGCGTTAACAGGCTAGCGAATTACTAGCGTTTTGTGCTAGTAGTACTAATAACAAAAGCTAGCGATGTCAGGTTAATCTGAGATGTTGGGTAAAATGTAGTAGTATAAACAACTAGAAATGGTAGTAAAATGATGGTTCAAAACAAAGAAATATATGGCTAAGACGGAACTTATCGCACCGAATCAAACAAACACACTCACAGCAGGCAGCGAGGCAGACAGGAGCAATCGATCCAGAGCAGAGTAGACCAATCACAACAGACTGGGCGGTCTGGCCAATCAGAGCAGAGTAGACCTATCACAACAGACTGGGCAGTCTGGCCAATCAGAGCAGAGTAGACCAATCACATCAGACTGGGCGGTCTGGCCAATCAGGACAGAGTAGACCAATCACAACAGACTGGGCGGTATGGCCAATCAGAGCAGAATAAACCAATCACAACAGACTGGGCGGTCTGACCAATCAGAGCAGAGGAAACCAATTAGAGCAGAGGAAACCAATCACAATAGTCTGAGCCATCTGACCAATCAGAGCAGAGTAGGCTGTCGGAAATGAGGGGTTTAGAAAGATCGAATCCTTTATTGAACTGTTTCAGACACTGTGAGTAAAGAGGTGATGCTGCAACGTACATATAAGAAAATTAAGGTGTTTTTTAAAGTCCACATGAAATCAAAATTAACCATATTTACTTTGTTTGCCTAAATTGATCGTTTTGTGGTGAACAATTCATCCATGCAAGTCAATCCACACAAAAAAATTTTTTGGCTTCGTAATCTTTAATCAAAATCTGAAAATGCCCCTCCCCTCTGCATTGGAGGACCTTCTCTGATGACGTAGGTTTGAGGACTTGGGTTGGGAAACGCTTAACCACTCCCCTCAAACCGTTAGTCTTTTATGAGCAGAGATGGAGAGGAGGAGCGCTAGAGTAAAACCCTGCCCTATGTTCAATATTCCGTTTCACTGGGAAATACGTCACAACACTGGAGAAAAGTCGTTTGCAACTTCCGGTTCACGCGGACTTTAACCTTGGATGAATATAAACTTGTCGTAGGAGACCTTCAAAATAAGATAAAGATACAAGCCTTTAAAATAACATAATAGGGACTTTAATTTGGATGTTGTGATAAAGGAAACCTAACAAATATGATTTCCATTCTTAAAGTTAAATATTGTATGTAATATATTAAGACATATGAAGATGTGAAAATAAATTTGAAAAGCATAACTGGAATGAACCAAAATTGCAATTTTCTCATACGGTGAAATCTAAGCATAGGAGTTATGTAATGTTGCTGTGTAAGAATAATTTGATTCAATTTTAATGTTGTTTGGGATTTCAGACTTGCCCACAAATGTTTTTCATTTCAATTATTTAGATTTGTTTCGATTTCAAAACATTGTCCATCATTTGGATCTGGATCAAACCCTGAGAAAAGGAGCATTGTCTGTACACAAATGGTTTTTAATACAAATATAATTGGATAAATGTGATTTTTGATGTGTTCTAACTTTTGTTCTGTTACTCTGTCCTGTAGAGGACACAAAGGTGGATGAGTTTGTGAAGGAGGTTCACGCACTGAAGAACCTGCACCATCCGAAGCTCATTCAGCTGTTGGCTCTCTGCACACGAGGAGAGCCCGTCTACATCGTCACAGAGCTCATGACTAAAGGAAGTCTCAAATCATACCTTTCTTGTAAGTGTTACTACACCCGATTTCCCTGAACTACATTCACTGCACCTGCATATTTATCTATGAATAATGTATTATAAATTGCACAAGATTACTCTATATGGTCTTGGTATTTCGTGCTTTGCATTTTTTTTCTCTTATCAGACAATCACGTCTCTACTCGTAAACATTTATGGCATTATCTGACCACGTAGTTTTATAGTTACAGTTCAAAAGTACATGAAGTCATTAACACAAAAGTATATCCTTGACTATAAACCTTCATTCTGTGTACCAAGTTCTTAAAATAAAATGTTTAATTTTCTTTTCTGTGAATCAGTGCATCATTTCTTGAACTGAAATCATATTTTAAGCATAACGATTTGACTGAAAGTTGAATTGAAAATTCAGATTGGCTTTCAGATTGTTTACCTTCCCCTTTTGCTTTAATAACTCGAGCCGCATGAAATCCACAAAATGAAATCCAAAGCAGGGCTATTATCGTTAACTAAAACTAAAATAAAAACATGTCAAATTAAAAACATTTCTGTTAATTGAAATAAAGCTGAAATAAAATAAATTACAAATATTTATTGAAAAACTTAAACTAAAGTTAGAAATGCTGCCTTCGCAAAAAACTTAACTAAGTTTTAGTTTGATTTGTAACTGGAAATAAAGAAAAACTAAAACTGAAATAAAAAGAAATTAAAAATAAATATCAATATTTAAATATCATTATTACAAAATGACTAAAGCACATAATGAAATTGCAAAAAATAAACTAAAATGAACATAACTAAACATTTAAAAAAATAAAAGCTAATTCAATGAATAAAACTAAAATAACAGTGATGCATGTTGACTTTGTACAAAGAGTCACATGATCAATGTCACTTAGTAAAACAAATTTGATTAGTGGCCTAGAAAAACTGAATCTTCAAACATTTATACATTTTATTATTTATTTTAAATCAATAAATATTTTTCCAGTTTATTTCCAGATATAAAATATATATAGAATCCCACATTTTCAATGTAGTCTCAGACATGTGGACCCTTTCGTTTCCTTGATGTTCCCCTGGCCATTTCTTCCTGTAGCGCCGGAGGGTCAGGTGTTGACCTCCGCTCACCTGATCTACATGGCTAGTCAGATAGCAGAAGGAATGGCGTACCTGGAAGATCGACACATCGTCCACAGAGACTTAGCAGCTCGAAACATCCTGGTTGGAGAAGACCTGGTGTGTAAAGTAGCTGACTTTGGTCTGGCCCGCATCATCAAGGTAATGATTGGATGTCAAAGATGCTGCTGGAAATATGTATATGAAATTGTTTCTGGTTAATACGTAATTCTGTGTTTGTGTGCAGGATAGTGTGTATACAGCTAGTAGAAACACCAAGATTCCTGTGAGGTGGACGGCTCCAGAAGCTGCACTCTACCAGCGTTTCTCCGTCAAATCTGATGTCTGGTCCTTTGGAGTGCTGCTGTACGAGATGATGTCACGTGGAAAGATGCCGTATGATGGTATGGGTCTCTGTTACAGAAACACTTAAATGCCTTCCATTTTTTTATATACACTACCGGTCAAAAGCTTGAGGTCTCTTATGCTCACCATGGCTCTTCAACTGGATTCTTTGATGAATAGAAAGTTTTGCAACATTATAAATCTCTTTACTGTCACTTTTGATCAATTTAATGTCTTTAAAAAAACGTACTGACTGACCCCACACTTTTGAACGATAGTCTTCTATACATTTTGCGCTCTCTGTTTCCCACAGGGAAGAACAATAAGGAGGTGTTGGAAATCCTGTCGTCGGGTTACAGGTTACCGTGTCCAAATCGCTGCCCCCCAAACATATACCGCATTATGATGGAATGCTGGCACGCGGAGGCTTCCAAACGGCCCTCGTTCCACGCCCTTCACAGTCAGCTGGACAATATCTACTCCAGACTCTACTTTAAAACCATTGAGGTGTAGAACACGAGGAGAACAGGTGGACTGAAACAGAAGATCCCGTGGGACGGAAAGATTTGCATGGACAAAAGTGCACATAAGACTTTTTGATTGCTTATGTTAATGAAGTTATGTGCAATAATAAATGCTTGTTAAAGGACTTCTATAAAAATTCCATGAAAGTTGAGGAAAGGAACTGAAATTGTAAAAGAGGAAACGGGCATCGTCTTAATCTGACAGGGCCAGATTATCTGTAGCTTGTCATAGCGACTCCTGATCATCAGTGGATCAAGATGTCGAGCGCTGTTATGCACCCTTATAATATGCATCATTTGCCCTGCACTGAAGTTTATTTTGCGCTAGAGTTAATCTGGCCCATTCAGTTTCTGTAGCAGTAGGAACAGGAGATTATTTAATCTGACGTTTTCAGATCAGAGTTTATGTTTACAACAGATTCACCTGCCAGTGTACGGACAGGTGTCGGGACGGTGAAAACTACAGCTGTTAAGTTATAACTGTTGAGTGTCTTTAGCCTATGTGAAAGGCAGGCTGCACAAATAACTGTTTTCTACCAGGTACACGATCGTGTAACTATACTGTGGTTAACACAGGAGCCATATGACAAAAACTACCTGGGTAGGTTTCCTCATGATCGGTTTCGTAGAAATCACATCCATGTCAAAAGTCTGTTGTCTTCCAATGGATTATTCTTAAAATAACTCTTGTAAATAAAGTATTTTTTCAGTATACATGTTTCTGCAGTTTATTGGTCATTTGTTTGCCTAATATGTAACCCGACTTTGAGATTGACCAGAAATTTTTAAGCATGCTGGTAGACTGTAAAGCACTTAACCTCAAACAATAAAGATTGCCTGTTTAGCCTACTTTGCTTGTGTCATTGTCGTCCACAGGCGTGGTTCAAATGCGGAAGGTTTCACTCTAATGTCAGTTCCCTAAATTAGTACACTCGTGTGGGAATCCTCTAGAGGTGTCTCTCGGGGACGGTTTTATCTCATGGGGGAATGTTTGAGTAAAACTTGCCCATGTCTTAAGACATGTTGGGACAGAATATGCGGATCCTCAGCGGACGATGGAGAAAACAGCATGAAGACTGACAGTGACTGTACGGGCGAAGGACCCGGTAATACAGAGACTGATCGGTACACACACCCCCAGCCCCAGCCTCAGCCTCAGCCGCCTCCGCCACCTCTGCATCCGAGTCCGAATAGTGCTGTCTATACTGCTCTATGGGACTTTGAGGCACGCGACGGACAGGAGTTGTCGTTCAAAGCTGGTGATATGTTCGAGATTGTCAACAATTCTGGTGACTGGTGGACTGCGAAGAAAATCGACTCATTCGGCAGTGTGACCACCGGC
This sequence comes from Scardinius erythrophthalmus, assembly GCF_964197995.2. Lineage (NCBI taxonomy): Eukaryota > Metazoa > Chordata > Actinopteri > Cypriniformes > Leuciscidae > Scardinius > Scardinius erythrophthalmus. The sequence continues at coordinate 21,446,077 of NC_138235.1, forward strand.
TTTGTTCCGTTCAATTATCTGGCGCGAGCGGAATCCATAGAGTCCCAACCGTGAGTGTCAAAGCTACTTCTGAAAAGTAGTTTGTTAACACTATTACACAGTGCGTTTTTATTTCAGTGCTGTTGTTAATGTTGTGGTTATTTCAGCAAACAGTTTCGTAAATTCAGCTTGAAGCATTGAGTAACATTTTTATTTATCATTCAACTGAACTGTCCTCACGCATTTTAGACACTTCCATGCAATAAATGCACGCCCTTGCCTTGAATAGGCGATTAAACTTCGGTTTCCGTTTCAGGTGGCCAAAATTAGATTTGAGAACATCACACTTCGACTCATTTTTAGCTCAGATTGCAGGCTATCCGAAAATCATTATCTCACAGCTAGCCCCCGCGGTCATATTGTGATTCACTTTATGAAGTATTAAATACTCTCATAATTAATTAAAGTTAATTAAATTAGCTTTTTTAATTAATTAAATTAAAGATCTCTTTCGTGACCGATTTTTTAACCGATTATTTTAAATTAATTGGTTCACAATAAATAACATTGATTTGTGAATTCGACTGATGTAGAAGATTAAACTTGCAGTAGGCCTAGCTAAAAACTTAGTGATTAAATTATACGGACATAGCGAGTTAACAGAAAACAACTTAAGTTGTCTCAGATTCTTAAACTAGGTGTGCTCTAGACTGAGCTCAACTCTATCTTATTTATGTGGACTCTGACCTACACCAACTACGAACACATTGTCCATTCTATCATGAATGCCTATTGAAGACGAATAAAGCTAGATTTATACTCGTATAGTATGGAAGGCGAACGGGGTCAATAAAAAAAATAATGGACAAATTGTCTGTGACGTCACCCATAGACTTTCTGAAGAACGGTTTTGAGGCCGTTTATGGGGGGTATCGGGGGCCATCTTGGAAAATTTTGGGAAATCCTAACCCCGCCCACCTTCTGGCCAATCCATGGGTAAAGGACACGAGTCCGGTGATAAATGGAACAGCGCGTTCTTCAAAGCGTCACTCAGCTCGCTCTGCTATCTCTGTATGTATATTTTAGGCAACAATAAAACGAAATATGTTATAAAACACCACACTAACTCTTTTTAGTTTTCATTTAAAGAAATCTTAAACATTATAGCCACACAAATGTGGTTCAGGCAACGCGTATTGATTATATTCACTGCATATAACGTTAGCCTATTTATAAAAAACGAAATATAAAACACAACCCTGCCTCTTTTCGTTTAAATATAATATAAAAATATGAAACATTTTAATATGGTTCAGGCAATATGTGCATTTGTACTAAACAACAGATGTTGCAGTAAACAACATTACAGATCATCTTCGTTGTATTAAATTTTAAAATGACAAAACTCAACCCAGTCTCTTTTTGTTAAATTTCAGTTTTATCAATATTAGCCATTATAAAAGTATAAGTAAAAGGTAAAGTTACAAGAAGCTATACAAATAAAGCAAACAATTTAGTCAAACATCAGCGCTCGATTTAGTCTAACCATACAACGGTAAAGTTAAATAGCTTATAAAGTTATGAAACTTCACTTAGGCCTCAGCCAAAACGATTGGCCAGGGAACAAAATATAGATTCACGAGACCAAAAATCAACCCGTTAGATATACACAAGACGAATTATATCTCATGTTTAACCACTACAGAGACGCCAGAGTCAGCGGCAAATGTCAGAACGACTAGCCGAGGAAAGGCTGTTCCAGGCGGGGTACATGAGCACCTAGGGCCCGGTGATCGTCTGGATCTCACAACCTGGATAAAATTTTCATAAATCTTTATAAATAAACCACAGATTTGAGCTTTAAACAACTACATTCTCGCCTGAAAAACTCTTAAAACTAAATACAAAATACAAAAACAGTAGTATTATATTTCAACTGTATATTAAAAAATGGTGCTTCTTATGTTGTCATTCTCCTTGGCGCAGCCTGTGCTTGTTATCAGCTGTCAATCAAGCTGTCAATCAAAGTTAACCACGCCCTTATTTGTCATACATTTTATATCTAAATACAATCTAAACTAAAGAGTTAGAAAAAAAATTCTTCATTTTTCAGAATAGAATGTTGCTGCTTGGTCAACACCATAGACTGTAAAAAAAGATGGACGACGCCCCTTCGCTCTCTTCCATTGGTGAGAACCAAGGGGGTAATCTTTCAGAAAAAACTAAAGCTTCCCTGGGGCCGCCATTGATTAGCAGACCATCACCTGCTGTTAGCATTCCATTGACTCCCATTCATTTTGGCGTCACTTTGACAGCGAATAACTTTACATCTGAGGCATTTAAAGACCATTATTTATGACCATTATGTCCATTATTTATTTATAAAGAAACACGAAAATGTATAAAAGGCTCCATTACCTTGTATCTTACGTTATGGCCCCGTAGAAGCAGTTTTTGTAAAAATAGGCTAACGATTGCATCATAATTAACCATGCGACAGTCACCGGGGGGCAATCAAGACGTTTTGGCTTCACTTTTCAGGGCTTGTGCGGCACGCTTGGTGTTGACCAAGCGTGCCGCACAAGCCCTGAAAAGTGAAACCAAAACGATGGCTTCTTTTTTTACATTTTTTATAGCGATGTTATAAAAACGGTGGTGTAACGTCATGATTGACAGCTGTGATTGACAAGTTATCTGAGCGAAGTAGTCAATGAAGCACCAACAGACTTTTTTTCGGGATCTTCGGAGGACTGAGGAGATTGTATTTACTTTATTTTAACAAGCCTCTTGTCGTACTGCAATCAACAGACATAAAAATTGGAGCAGAACGGAGGAACGGAGCAGACATAGGCCACCTAAAAAAGTGCAGGGAGAGTGCATTCTGCAAGAGTGAGGGTGGGGCGTTGATTTCGCGGCTTTCGCGTTGATTTCCTGCTCACTACTGCTCAGGTCTGGTCCCGAGATCGCTACTGCGCAGACTCAAGTCCCAAAATGTCAGCGCCATATCGGGACACTGGCGGCTTCAGTTCTCACCAATGGAAGAGAGGGAAGGGGCGTCGTCCATTTTTTTTTACAATCTATGGTCAACACGCACTGTTTGTCCGCCTTAACGCGGCAATTTTTTACGTGTTTCTTTTGTGTGTAGACACGCACATTCTGATCGTGTTAAGGCGTCAGTTGTCATCGCGTTACTTTAGTACTTTTAAAGACGCATAGTTTTACCATGTTAAAGTCCCCATGAAATCAAAATTGACCCTATTTACTTTGTTAGCGCATATTACTAGTCTTGTGGTGAACAATTAATCCGTGCAAGAAAATATTTAAAAAAAAATTTTTTTACCATGGTAATCTTTAATCAAAATCTGAAAATGCCCCTCCCCTCTGCATTGGAGGACCTTCTCCGCTGACGTAGGTTTGAGGAATTGGTTTGGGCAACGCGTAACCACTCCCCTCAAACCGTTAGTCTGCTATGAGCAGAGATGGAGAGGAGGAGCGCTAGAGGAAAACCCTGCCCTCTGTTCAATATTCCGTTTCACTGGGAAATACGTCATAACACTGGAGAAAAGTCGTTTGCAACTTCCGGTTCACGGGGACTTTAAGACGACTGATTTGAACGTGCATCTCAAAGGAAAACTCAACTCATTACCGAATGATACAGGGTTTTGCACGAATCGATTGAGTCAAAGATTTAATGAATTCCTATTCATTTTCAACTGCCTCGCATCATTCCTGAATGAATCAGCCGTTTGAATGAATCGTTTGAATAAATGACTCAATAACTCACTCATTAAGATGGTCACCTGCCGCCTCCTACTGGTGGTTTAGTTTCATATTTAAAAGCATCTTTCTTTCCAAAATTTCTTATTTGTATGTTCAAAAAATATTAAAAATAATATTATTACATTATTTAATGCAGTTTAATTTGATTGGTAACAGCCCTTTAGCATCTTATTATTCTATTTTAATTTATTGATCAAATTTAAGAATTTTAAATGAAAGATGAAGCATATATTTAAAACGATTAGGGAAAAATGCCCTTTATAAAGGTTAAAATATCATAAATATGCCGATTTATATATAAATTATATTTACAACACACACACAAAAAAAAATCCAAAATTTTTCCTGGACAAACAAATGTTTTTACTCTGACAAGTGAATGACCGACCGAAGCACAATCAAATGAAATGGCTTAATGTTGAGCCCTGATATATTTTTTTATTATTATTAATTTTTTTACCCATAAACTTGTTTTTAGGAAGCTATAGGTTACAGTGGTAAGAATAACTTTGTGAAACCTTTGTGGGTGGTGGTTTCCCAGACAGGGTTTAAATTAAGACAGCAGTATGCCTTGATCTAGTTAATCGTGCATTTCTTTTCTTTTATTCCACAGCTGATGTGTGCAGTTTTTTTACTGCTTGCATTAAAATAATTTTCTCTTGTTTTGTTTTTTAATTGCAGTCTTTTTCTTCTGCCATTCATGCTTATCAGCTCCATGCAATCTTAAGCTTTTCTTGGTTCAGCTGCACACAATCTGAAAAGTTTTTTTGACAGTTTGCTAAAATAATATAGCCATTCTAAAAGCCATCGTTTAAGCTGTTGAGTCGACTTTTCTATCTTGAGAAAGAACGTTAAACGAACAACTTAAAAGGGCATGACAAATCATGACATAAGACTGACATCACTCACAAACGTACCAATGCATTATCCCTCATGAACAAATACAACATCTGATGTTTGCATACGTGCATACCAGTATACCATTATGACATCCTTCATGAATAAACATGACGTCTGATGTTTGTATACATATATACCAACGTACCATCCCGTCACATATGCAAATGTAGTCTCAAATACAACAATTTCATTGGCTGCTGTGCGTGTTGACGCGGTCAAAATTCACACGTTTCGTTTAAAGACTTTTGACCCTGACCGCCTTCCAATTAGCCAATCAGAGTAAGTGTGCGCGGGGCGACATGTGCAGCCCCGCCCCGATCTGCAGGCTGCAGCCAGGTGTACTTGCATTTACCTGTGCGATTTTTATTTATTTTTTTCTCCCCACCAATCCCAAATGCATGCTGAAGCTGTCAAGGTTAAAAAAAAACCATGTCATAGTACCATAAAAAAAATCATAACGTCCTTGGTACTGAAGCTTTGGGTGAAGAAATGACAGAAATTTAAGTTGTTATTCACTGATAATGTTTTCCTCCAGTGAGCTAATAACAGTTGTGAAGGATCAAGGCCTGTTCACACCAATAACGGTAAATATAAAGATAACTATATCGATAATTATATTAACGTGACAGTGTCACACCAATGGAGGATATTTTTATGTTTATTTTAAGCATGCAGTTTTGTCATCTGCCTCTTTAAATACTCAAGCTCTTTAAAGCAGGATGGATTCTGAATGGCTGTCAACGTTTCTATCATTCATGAACCGGAAATATTTCTCTGAAAGTGATTTCAACCATATCATTCTCTGCGTCATTATTGTTGTAGCTGTGATGTGGACTTCCCTATTCTCATAGAACTACAACGATTATTAAAACTTAATAGTTCTAGCCCTTGGTGTGAATGGCCCTTTACTAAGTGAAACACAGTTGAACGGAAGAAACTGATCAGTCTGTTTCGTGAATGAATCGTTCAGACCGTTTTGAGAATCAGTTTGGTGATTGATTGATTCATTGAACAGTTCTGATTCAAAGGAATGTGAATTAAATAGCACAGGTGTTTATTAATGTATTAATAATTTGTGATCCTCCACTATCAATTGTACCCTAAAGGAAATTATACTGTACAACCCATTTGTTTTCTGTATCTTTAGGTGGTTTTTTGGAAAGATGAGCCGTTTTGAAGCATTGAGTCACCTCATGTTTGCAGGAAATGATAATGGATCCTTCCTTGTACGAATCAGTGAGACAGACAGCACGGGCTTTGTGATCTCAGGTGTGTGTGTTGTTTTCTCACAGTCAATAGTGAGTCTGTTACCGCATATCCTTAAAGCTGCTATTGGAGACTGAAGTTCTGAATCTTCTCTCTTAGTGAGGACACAAGACAAAGCAAAGCACTTCAAGATCTACCAGTCTGGTGGAAAGTTCTATGTGGATCCATCTCCTACATTCGCCAGTGTATTAGAGCTGATTGAATATTATCAAACTCACCCATTCTCCACTTCAGACCAACTGAAGCGACCCTGTATTCGGGTGAGACTCTCTTTTTCTTCCCATTTTTCCCCATTCTCCTCTCATGCTTGTTTTTTTAGCTCCCTTATTCTCACATTCTCTTTCAGTTTTGTCATATGAGGAAGTGATTGAAAGAGTTTCTTCATTTTTATGAGAACACCAGCTTCTGTCTATTTGCATTAGAGACAGTAAATATTTGCAACATCAAGAAACTTATTTTTCAGTCCTCCAGCAAACACATGCTGATGTCTAAATGTAAAGCATCCAACCCAGTAAATATGGGACGTGTATATATACAGTAGCAGAAATAAAATGAACTGCATTTGTAAGCTTACTTCCTGACACCACTGACTCATCTTCCTGTAGAAAAAGCCCCGGCTTGAGAATCTGCCACCCTCCACGGTCGATGAATGGGAGGTGCCTAAAGAACAACTTACCTTAGAGAAGCAGCTGGGCAGTGGCCACTTTGCTGAAGTTTACAGTGGCACGTGGAAGAATCACACTAAAGTGGCCATCAAAATCCTCAAGAACAACGGTGAGCTCATAGCTAGAGGTGCCACAGAGCAGAGCTAAAAATAAGAATGTAAATGTTGCACAGCAAAATAACATATAAGGGGCAATGACACACCAATCCCACGGTCGGCCATCGACCGACTCGGGCTAGTTTTTGCGGTGTGTTCCACACGTCAGCTGTTGTCAGGCTCACATCAGCAGGATATTGAATCATCATTGGTGAGAGATCATCGGCCGTTCAGTTTAGCGCGCGAGTCAGTGCACAAGAAAAAAAAGGCTAAAGTGATGAAAGCACTGAGCATTCCAAATACAAGAATATTTTCATAACAACATGAGCCGCCTGGAATGAAGAAAGTGATCAGCGTGATTGGTATGATGAACATAGACTATTGATACCTGCTGATATAGACAGTTATTTCCCTACATGCAGGCGCAGAACGCACAAGATAGTTGGCAGCCAGCTGTGGTCCTTTAAAGGGTTAGTTCACCCAAAAATTTAAATTATGTCATTAATGACTCCACCCTCATGTCGTTCCAAGCCCGTAAGACCTCAGTTCATCTTCAGAACACAGTTTAAGATATTTTAGATTTAGTCCGAGAGCTTTCTGTTGCTCCATTGAAAGTCAATGGACGGCATACTGTCCATGTCCAGAAAGGCAATACAGACATCATCAAAGTAGTCCATGTGACATCAGTGGCTCAATCTTAAGTTTATCAAGCGACGAGAATACTTTTTGTAAACAAAGTAAAAAGTAAAAGTAAACAAAAATAACGACTTTATTCCACTATTCATTTCCTTCTCTCTGGGCCTCAAGTGAGTTCACGTAGTGTTTTTGCGTAGCGCGTCTGTGTTGTACGTCACACGCCTCACACATGACCAGCGTCGGCCAATAGTGAGCCTACGTGTGACGTACAACACAGACGCGCTGCACAAAAACACTACATGAAATAGCTCGAGGCCCAGAGAGAAGGAAATGAATAGTGGAATAAAGTCTTTATTTTTGTTTACTTTTTGCGCACAAAAAGTATTCTCGTCGCTTGATGATTGAGCCACTGATGTCACATGGACTAGTTTGATGATGTCTTTATTGCCTTTCTGGACATGGACAGTATGCCGTCCATTGACTTTCAATGGAGGAACAGAAAGCTCTCGGACTAAATCTAAAATATCTTAAACTGCGTTCTGAAGATGAACGGAGGTCTTACGGGCTTGGAACGACATGAGGGTGAGTCATTAATTACATAATTTTCATGTTTGGGTGAACTAACCCTTTAAGTGTGTTCAAGTGCAGCTTTTCGGCCAACGCGAGGCGACAACATAGCTTTCGTCACCGCTAGTTCTTTGACGTCTGCTTGGTGTGTCACAGACCTTTACAAATGCAACTTACAAGTCTTCTAGTTTCAACTCTGCCTGTTCTTTTTATCCAAAAGAAATTCTGGCTGTTTTTAAACATGAAAAGAATTCAATTTTGTTACTAAGTTTTAAATGAAAAAAATTCCACAAACTCTGCAATTAATTCATTCTAAAATATGAGAGGACTGACATATTAATTATGACCGCCGCTAGCATAGCTAGCGAAAGCGGTCATATAGGGATTGTCAAAAATGTATTTATTTTTTTTTTTTTTTGTCACCTTACTGAATTTTTCGTCAACTATACTAGGGACACCGAAGCACCGGGGAACATGAAATTTGGTGGGCATGTAGCCCCACTAGACTTCTAAGGAAAAATTTTGTTTGGTCCCCGGGGGCCACTTTCCCCCCCCCGCGCTGGGGCCCCCGTAAATTTTTCGTCAACGATACCAGGGACACCGAAGCACCGGGGAACATGAAATTTGGTGGGCATGTAGCCCCACTAGACCTTTAAGGAAAAATTTCGTTTGGTCCCCGGGGGCCACTCCCCCCCCCCCCCCCCCCCCCCCGCGCTGGGCCCCCCCAAACCCAAAAAAATGCAGTTTTTCCTAAATAACTACTTGAACCGTGGCACCGAGGATGAAGAAATTTTTATGGTATGTTGGTCTACTAGACTTTTACGGAAAAATTTCGTTTGGTCCCCGGGGGCCACAGAATTTCATCCATGGGGGGGGTATAAAATAAATTCATTTATGTGCACATTTAGTGACTGTACACTCATCGGCCTGTAGATGGTGCTGTTGAGCGAAGGGTTGCTGGTTTAGGATGATACTGTCACACAAACACATGCAGGAATACAAACAAACGCAAGCATGCACACACACTGACATCCACACGCACAGACACACACCCATACACACACATACAAATCCATATGCACAGACACACACACACAAACACACACGCGCACACATGTACGCACACATACATACACGCACACACACACATACACAAACACACACACATACACACACACACACACACACACAAACACACACACAAACACACACACACACAGACAGACATGCACATACTATTACTTTTTTTAGGTATATACATAAACACGCAATACAGCCAAATTACTCCACGTCATTTATTTTTGTGGAAAGCCAGTGCAGGCCTGAGCGGCGGTCATATTTTGTACCGCGATGCGGTACATCTAGTTTGTTTTTAAAGATGAAAACATTTTCACATCGATATTACAGTCTTTGATTCAGCATAGGCATTGTTTGTTGGAAAAATGCTGAATATGACCTTTTCATAGCTTTAAACACAAGAGTGTGTATGTATTCATTTACTTGACACTGACAGCAGTTAATGCAGTGAAAAATAAAGTTAATGCAGCGGATCAAAAGAGGTTTTTGAGTGCCTTAGAAGAAGATACACGGCAGGAATTAAACATGAACACATTCATACAGGAAATAGAATAAACTCAAACCAGTTTTTGAACCACTTTTATCTGAGTAAAAACATTTCAAAGGTAAGATACACAATACTCCAGACAGAACCCCAGGATCTGCTGGGAATTCTTTCTTTTCCCAGTTACAGTGTTCTGGAATTGCCTTGAGGGAAAGAACTGAAGCATGACATGGATAGGCAATTTTTGGATGTAAATGGGTAATGTGACATTGGGCTAAAATCAGCTGCATAATTCAGACAAAACAAATGTATCCTTATGAAGGCAACCACCTGCTTTGCAGCCTTAGGGCATGAATTGTACATTGCACACATTACTGGTGAGGTAAATGTGAGCTGAGGCTGAACACGATGTAAGTCATGCAGAATGGCAAGTGATCCTCAACATTACACTGGTAAATCTGCAACTGAATACCTCGAACAGAAAAATAAGTAATGTGGAATAAATTTTGTACTATATGTTGCAATACACTTTTGCCTTGTTAAATAAAATAAAAAACTTTAAAACTTTAAAACAAGATAAATGTAATGACTAAATTTAATGAATATGTTTAAAACAAGAAATAAAAAAAAATACAAGAACATTTTCCGAAGGAGTTTGAAAAATTAAAGATACATCATCATGAAAAGTCTTTATCTTATCTATATATATTTTCTGGTAAACAAGGTAAAAATGCTGATTTTCTAATAAATACTTAATATAGTTTTATAAATAAAAAAAAAATAGATATATTTGTAATAAATAAATATAATAAATAATATTTTTGTCTATTTCTTTTTCTTTTTTTTACCACAGATGCTCTGAATCAGAAGGACTTTCAGTTGGAGGTGCAGATCATGAAGCGTCTACGTCACAGGCACCTGATTTCTCTCTTTGCCATCTGCTCTTCCTCCACCCCGTTTTACATCATCACCGAACTAATAGAGAAGGGCGACCTGCTTAATTTCCTCAGAAGTCAGTCACTGTCCCCTAGATATGACTGATTGATGTCTTGCATTGATAATGCTGTCTCATAATCTTATACATCACTCCCCATCATTCAGGTCAAGAGGGTATGGTATTGGAGATGGAGTCTCTGATCGACATGGCAGCTCAAGTAGCAGATGGGATGGTATATTTAGAGGCACATAACAGTATTCATAGAGACCTTGCTGCAAGAAATGTTCTAGTCGGAGAGGGATACATCTGCAAAATTGGTGATTTTGGCCTAGCTCGAGTCATTAAGGTGAGGACTTCACAATTTGGATCTTAAGTGATTGATATATATATAATTTGTGTGTGTGTGTGTGTGTGAGTGAGTGATATGTGATAAACTAGTTAGGCCAAAAGTAATCAAAAAGTATTCAGATTATATTACATTAAATGTACAGTATATTATGTTACTAACTATTACACACTACATGTGTGTGTGTATATAGATAGATAGATAGATAGATAGATAGATAGATAGATAGATAGATAGATAGATAGATAGATAGATAGATAGATAGATAGATAGATAGATAGATAGATAGATAGATAGATAGATAGATAGATACACATACCAGCATGCATACAAAAGCGAGTACCGGCACCTTATTTTGTCAACTTACAAAATATACTGCATCCTGGAAATTACTCTTGAAATGTAATAGGGACATTTATAGGGACATTTGCTTCCTGCTTTGTTGAAATAGCAGTATGAAACATGGTTTTGTGATCCTGATCCTGTGAAATTATAGCTTTGGTATATATTATGAAACCGAACAATCAAATTTAACCATTCCCAAGAGCGATTTTACAATCATTTTTAAGTGCTCTTCAGCGCATGCGTTTGTTCAATGAAGTTGTCTTTTAACATTTCTAGGAGCATGTTTATATATCTGATGAGAAGAAAATACCATATAAATGGACCGCACCTGAGGCTATAGGGCATGGCCGATACTCAACTAAATCTGATGTCTGGTCATTTGGGATTCTCCTTTATGAGATTGTCACACATGGAGCCATGCCTTACCCAGGTCAGTTTTAACATGCTAATTGTTGTAGCATGTTTTTGTTTTGTTTTTAGTTTAAGACTTAAGAATATTTATCATTTATATTTATCATTTTTAAATCATATTTTTATTTTATTATTATATATTTTATTATTGTATAAAATATAAAAATATGAAGTGTATATTTTATTGTACTTTATCTATGTAGATTTAAGTTACAGTACAAATAAAAGGGCGTTTTCTGAGGGGGTGTTTTTTCACATGTGAGAACATGGAGAAAAATGTTTTTTTCTGGCTGTTGACAATATTTTGAGAGTGATAAAATGGGATTTCAAAAAATTCCTCCTGTAAACCCCTTAAAGGGGACATATCATGCTAAATGCACTTTTTTACCCCTTAAATGCATTTTGTTGTATATTTGGAGTGTTTAGAAGTACAGAAAAGATGAAATTATTCTCTTCAGGTTTTTCGTTGATATCTTTATATTCTGTTTTGGTCATATTTTTCAACCGGTTCAGATTTTTCTGTTATCTATGACGTTTTTTGAACTATCACGTCACAGTATTTGCAGCGGAACTGCCAAATAAGGACATTGACTTCCGGCCCAACACTTCGAGCAATCCGCCATTATTATTTCTCGCTGCAATTTTGTAGTCCAAGCTAAAGGTTGCAGAAGTTACGAGAGGGTAAGTTAAAATGTTCGGTTGTTGGATGTAGTAACCCACACGCTTCATTACACAGTCTAATGTAGATGAACTGCCATATCCACATGTTTAACTGAAAGAACGAGCAGAGAGAGAGAGACCCGGTCGCGCGCTCGCACTCTCTCTCTCTCTCGGAGCCCGGCAAAAGTGTAAACAAGATTCACCATCTCCAAACGAGACGCTGTCTTGCTCTCTCTCCCTCGCACATATTAATCAAAATAAATCGACATGGTGGTAAAAGGTCGGAAGACCAAAGTTTCATGTATAAATACAGTAACACACCATTGCGATACATCCATATGAAGACGTTGTTCTGCAGGTTCGTCGTCTTCATTTTCATTTCGCTCCGGCTCTGACTCTGGCTCGAACATGTAAGGCTGGCTGGACAAGTCTTCCGTTGTTGACATTTTGTTAATAACGTGTGCATAAAAAGTTTATGTACCGCTAGATAATCCTATCTCTGCTATCAGACTACAAAAATGGCCGAACGGGGTGGAGTTGAACCTCTGCAACGCGGAGAGGGGGCGGGGTATGAAGTGTCTCAATTGTATTTAAAGAGACCGCACCAAAACGAGTTGCTGTCAGAAGCACATCAGAAAAGGGGTAAAAAGGGGCCTGTGGAGCTATAATAATGAGGAATTCAGACCCAAGCATTGCAGTTCCGCTTTATATAGACTACAAATGTATGATTTATATGTAAAAAGGAACAATTTAAAAGTATGATATGTCTCCTTTAAGAAGTTAACAAGAATTCAGATTTCTGTTCAAGAAAAGTATGCAAATTTGTGAATATTTCATTAGATAATGCCTCATTTGCAACATTTCAGAAAACTTTAAATATAAAAAATGTTTGTGATGCTAAATGTAATCAGTGAACTGTTTTTTTGCCCTGTTCATCTTGGGGTTCTTGCCTTGCAGCCTTAAGTCCTTAACATTTGAGTCTGTATTGAAGCCATTATCTTCTTTTATAGGTGTTCATAATTCTGAGGTGTATGATCTCGTCACAAAAAAACGCTATAGAATGCCTTCACCAGCCAATTGTCCAGAGATCATCTATAACATCATGAAATCTTGCTGGAGTGCAGAGCCAGAGGACCGTCCCACGTTTGAGGTTCTGAAGCATGAACTAAACTACTATCAAGACAGCGTCTGTAGTTATTCGGGCAAAGTTAAAGTCTTAAAGTCTTAGAAACCAAAACAAGACTGGCCATGAACAATTGCAACAGACAGATGCAATGTAAAATCATCTTTGAATTTTCCTTGTTGGATTAGATGGACTGTCGATTAGTCCAACATGTCAGTTTTCAGATAATGAGGAAGATGTGCACATGAAGCACTTTTTGGGAGCGCTAAGGGCAAATAATAATTTATTTGTGTTTAGACTTGAATATAATGTATAATGAGACAGATGCTGTAGGTGTTGTTGTTGTTTATTATAATAATAAACCTTGTTGTTCTCAGGTAGAGTAGACTGAACTGATTAGAAGACCATGAAACCATTTTAAATTTGTAATCAACAATCTGTTCAGGGGCCAGTTAAAAGTAGGCTACTATTCTTTTTCTTTTTTTTACGTATTGAATGTGTTCTTGTTTTTAATGTTTTTTCCTCTTCTCAAGCCTTTAATGCAACTGTGAAAAGCAATAGAGAGGGATTTTCCATCATTCAAGTGGAATTATAAAATTAAATATGAAGCTATGAATGCCAAAGAATATGTACAAAATGCTATAAAACAACAAATAAGACATGCTGCTTTATGTTGATTTGTACACTTTAAATTGTGCTGTACTGTCGTAATATACTTTATTATATTTTATAATGTATTTCATTGTTAATGTTTATTGCAGTTCACCTACACAAATTCCCCATGGCAATCTTGCATTGCCGATAAACTCTAAAGAAAAAGAGCACAGACACACAAATATGTTAGAGCTCCTTTGTTATTCTACATTAAATTATGACAGGCACAACCCTGGTGTGTGTCTCAATTGAGATTAATTGCGTAAGAAAACAGTAAAGATGGGGAAGGATTGCGATCATATCATGCAAATATCTGCAAATTCAAAGGTCTATTAGATAACAGTTTTTATTTGTTTTGGCAGATGTGATACAAGTTCTCACAATAGGTGAACCAATGAATCAGGCCTGTGCAATATGAAAATTCACCAGCAGATGGCGACACACTATTATTTCACTGATGAGATGTATAGCTTGCAACCAAGAAGTCTGTATTTTAATTTAATTCAGTGGCATGTTATCATAGTGCAGCTGTCATAAAGCGTGAAACTGCAAATAAATAAATAAAATAATTATTCATGACCATGTTCAATCATGTACTTGGCCTATCCATAAGCACTGCGACCTTCATGCTTTCACTACAACAACAAACACGATATAGGCTATACCCCTATGGAGGCTCTGGCACTGTAAGTATGTGTTTATGTGTTATGCATTTTTAGCATATTTCTTAATATAGGCTACCCAAATGTTTCAATTTTAAACGAACTATTTTAAAGAAAATAAAATGTTTTTTTTTTTATCTCAGTATCACATTGAGGTGGACATGGGGTGAACTTTAAATATTTTCACTTCTTTTCACTTCCAATTTTTGGTGATACGCCATAAAGACCGTCACCATGACATTTAAATAAACGATGTTTATTTTTTGGAATATTGCAGTGTTATAAATGATTTATCCATGCACATCATTATCATTATTATTATTTTATTATTATTGCCCTCGTAATCAAAATAACTTCCCCTCTTTCAGCAACATCTCTTCCCTTCTCTGATGACGTGTTTGCCGGCGCCAGGGCAGAACAACCTGTCACTCACACCAACCATCCAATCCAATCCAATCCATTTCCCATGGACAAAATCAAGCCCCGCCCTACATTTGTTGGAGAAGTTGTATTTAACTTTTTTTTTTTTTTTTAAATGCTTTAAACAACAAAACAACATACATTTTGGAGCCAGGGGAGCAAAGAAAACACCTACAAAAATATATAATAAAATAAAAAACATTCACAAAAATACAAGACCTTTGTATCAATCAAAGATTTGGAAGACAGGCAAATGAACAGTTTTAATAGCTTTTCCATTAGTACTAGATTGAATAGTAGAAAAGTAATTCACATTCTTAAGGAATACTGAGAAAAGGGGCATAACTTACTTATGATTATGAATGTGAAATTTGACTAATAAAATTCAATAAATTACAAAAGCCTCCTTATTCACACTTATTATAGCCTACTTTAAAAAAAAATACATTTTCAAAATGCAGACAAAATTAAAGAGTATATTTTCCTTAATAAACAGACACCTCATACCATACCTTTTTGACATGAATACAATGCCAGAAAATGTGGGGTACTGTTTCCAAGTGCAAAGAGCAGCTTACATCAATGTAAAAATAAATAAAATTAACAATCTTGCATCACAATAAGTGTATTGTGATTGTCAAAACATTTTAGTAACTAAATAGAATTTTATAGGTTTAGTGACATGTCACAATGTTTACATGGTACAATTTCTGGTAAGCTAGGCCTACGTTGTTGTTGTTTTTTTGTTGTTGTTTTATTGCTTGACACAACTTTCTCGATTTCAATTCGATTCAATTCTTGTGATTTGATTCAATATTGACTCATTTGGATAAATATTAGGTACACAAGATAGGCGTTAATTTTTCTCAAGAAAAAGAAAAATCTCACCTAATGCATGTAAGAGAGCCGCTGTTAGTAGCCTAGCCTATTATTTAATTAAATATAATGGATTTGTTATTATAATAACAACTTTATTTAATGATATAAGTAAAAAAATAATAAATATGTAATAAAGAACACATATTTAACTTTTTTTCTAGCCAACTAACGTGCTATGGTGATTAAATGGCTTTCCTGAGGTAAATGTTATGTGACAGTTGTTCTAGCTGTTTTATTGACCTCTTTCCGCGGTTGAAAAACACTGACTGATCATATTCTGTATGAGGAATATACAGTTGTAGGCTACTGTATCTTTCAACATTGTTCATTCGTGTTTATTCACTATTAGCTTGATGATTGTTTCAGGTGCCGCTTGAACTGAGGCGTAGCCTATATCTGTCACGTCACATTTACAAGCGCCCAAACGTCTTTATTTGAAATTCATAATAAAATTTACAGAATCTGAGAAATAAAAAAAATAAAAAATTGTATCCTGCTCTGTCTTATATGTCGGTCTCCTTGTCCTTGATTTTTCTGTGCATGAGATAATGGATGTGCGGCGTGCGTGCGTGCGTGTGTGTGTGTGTCATACCTGTCAACCCTCCCGTTTTTCCCGGGATTCTCCCGTATTTTACATTGCTATCCCGCTATCATCCCGTTTAAATAATTTCCCGTATTTCTCCCGTATTTTTAATCTTTCTATAATTTTTTTTAAAAAAATCCCAAAGGGCGCAAACCAGTTAAGCGGAAATCCCGCCCTACAGCTAATTTCATTGGTTAAGGTTACAATGACGGGTAGGTTTAGGGGTCAGTGTTTGGTGTAGGCAATCAGTACTGTGATTCACATGACCAATAAAATCTTTAGAATCGGCTGCAGGGCGGGATTTCCACTGAAGTAGTTTGGGGGGAAAAATCGCGCAAAGAACAGCAGCATCCGAGGATGGGTGAACATGAGAGAGATGGCATTAACACACGCAATTATGTCAAAATGTCCGTTTTGTCGAGTATCCTCATAAGAACAGTCTGAGCAGTCTATTAGTTAAAAAAAAAAAAAGTCGTAAATGAAAGTAAAGAGTTGTGAGAGAATGAGACGCGTGTGAGATCCGTCAGCGGCTGTTTTTAAAGAGACAGTAGTCAATAAAGCTTTCTGTCAGTAAAGTTAATCAAAGAACAAAGGTTAAGGTAACAGAGAAAAGCACTCACTGCTCTTGACTAAAGATCTTTTTTTACTTTAATAAGGATTAATCTATGTACAATTTAAATTGTATGCAGTGCAAACTGTTTGATAACTTCAATTTCTGTATATTTTTCCTACCTGTTAGACAAATATTTAAAATATACTGTTTTATGTTTTTCTACATTAATTTGGAGATTAATTGTGAAATTATTACATTATAAAATGTAAGTTTTTTTAATGGCAATTAATCGTGATTAATTAATGTAGTTAATTGTTGCAATTGATAAAAATAAAGAAAGAAACATGAATAAGTCTTATGTTTATTTTAATTGAATAGTATGTATGTATTTATTTATGTTAATATCTGCGCAATTAATGTCTATTTAGCCTGCCTCTAACCCCCCCCCCAGCGTTCAGATTTCCCGTATTTTGGTATCCAAATGTTGACAGGTATGGTGTGTGTGAGAAATGCTGAATGCGTGAGAGCTGGCAGTGTAGCCTACAGACAAGGAGTGACTGAAAGTCAACTTTTATAGGAACACAAAAGGTAATGAGCAACACAGCTGAACAGAATGAACTCATAATGTGATCATGGTAATTAATGGCGGGAATACAAACAAAGCAAGGCATGTGACGTGAAAAACTGAATGTCCATGATTACTCATAGAACAGAACAGAACAGACTGTGACAAGTAGAGTATGTTATTGTTTTTGGACTGTAAAAAACTAATTTTACATGCTCAGCTAGCTTTAGCTTGTTTCCATCCTGCCTGGTTCTTTCCAGTTGGGTGTCTTTTTCTTTTTCTTACCACAGTCTAAAAATGAATTAACTAACAAACAAATAAATAAATAAAGTGAAGAAATGTTAGGCCTGTGTCTACATGGGAATAAATATCGAATTATATAAAAGGTTTTGTTGTGCTTACACATTCAACTTTGCTTGAGGCCGCTCAGACTATAGGACTGTGATGATGGTTTAATGGTGACATGATCTCTTCCAGGGAAATCTGCTCTAGTTCCCTGCGTGAGTGCTTTATGATCGGCCATGCAGGAAGAGGCTCGCGGAGCTGCTCATGCGGTCAGTGCGTGATCTTCAGTCAGTCAGTCCACACTCCACAGACTCTGAACATCGACCTGCTCCCGTGACACTCTTTCCCCTTTAAACCAGCTGTTTTCACTTCACTGGAAAATCAATAATTCTGACTCCTCGTTTGTCTTAAGTTTGAGCTTGCAAACCTTCTAACTTATAATAAAACAAACAAACTTTAAGTAACTGCGCGTCTATCTCTTCGGAAGTCACGTGATTGCACTAACCATTACAGTAGTTGCAAGTAGGCAATTCCATGTGATTAATGTATAATTGTTTGCACCTAATTATTGAAACGGATTCATTATTATAGCTATTAGGGAAATTCTGACTGGATTCTGGGTCAGGCTTGGTTCATAGACCTGGACTTTTGAATAACATTTACATTCTTCACCTGAGGTAGCCTAACATTAGACCTAAATAAAAAATACAACAACCAGCTACAACAAAAAACAACAATAGTCTCAAAAATTCAAACCCTAGATTAATTCTTAATAGAAAAAACTAATACATGGCCAATGGCCAAGTTTAAGGAGTTATTTATTTATTAATGACACGATTATGCATCACAGTGTGGCTAACTTGAATAAATCCAGCAAAAATAGCACAATATTTAGCATAAGTCAACATATTTGATATACAGTTTTGGAGTGCCTGTAGGAATTTCTTTTTACTCGTGTAATATAAGTTTATAATAATAACTATTTTATATTTTTATATGCCTGGCGCTGTGATGGCTATTGCTTAAATCTATCACTTTTGTGACTCAGCAGTTCAGCAACCTTAAGTGGTTTTATATAGTTGAAAATAGGTCATGCGGCCTGCATGGCTTCCCAGAGCAGCAACATCTGCCTGCCGCGTGCCAGCATAATGCTAACCACGTGAGTGATGATATGGTAATGATGTGGGCAACACCTCACAACTAACTAAGCAGTTTATATGACCTTAAGGATGGAGATAATATTAACAGTGTTGGAAAGTCTGTATTTATGAATATAGCAGCAGGTTTCGTGTTGCTCTTTTACAAAATTATACAGTCAATTGAGGTCAACCACAAATAGACACGCACCCACTAACCTTTTTAACTGGCATCAAGCCAAAGTTTTTACAGTGTTGTGGGTGCAGTGTGGGTAACTGCCGCCGCCATGTACTGTTTCAGTGGTGCTTTCATGTGGGTGTAAGTTTCAGGTTTAAACCTGTCCAACTAAAGGCCTTGATATTTAATTAATGTTCTTGTTCCTTTAAATGTAAAGTGTGATTGAGGAGTGAGTAATATAAATAAAGGGCCTTTCTGCATCTGTTGTTGTAGTAGCTGTACTTAAGTCAGTAATACAATTACAGTAATTTAATATTAATAGTTCTGAAGAAACAGTACCAGAGATTTTAATTTAATTAATGTTAAAGGGATAGTTCTGAAAAAATGTAAATCTGTCATCATTTACTCACCCTCACCCCAAAAATGACTTTATTCTGTGGAGCACAAAAATAAAATATTGAGAACATAATGACTTAATAATGACTTGGTTAATATGGAGCCCCTAATAATGATTAAATGATTTTGCATTCCCCTGAATAACTTCACATTTGCACACAAAACTTTTTATGTCTCACAAAGGTTTTGCATGATTTCTTTGTTTACTTGTAAAAAGCATTGAAATGTCATTTTGCCTCCGACCTCCTTATTATTTCTGTCACAATTTTAGGGAGCGGACGCAAAGTTTCTCAGTTTTCAAAGTTCTCGGTTACCCATATTCATAAAAATATTCTTCTATGTTCTGCTGAAGAAAGCAATGATTTGGAACAGCACGAGGATGAGTAAATGATGACAGAAGTTTCCTTTTTGTGAGAACTATCTACACATATTTATACATATACAGTACATTAACCTGGCAAACAATTTTTTTTTTTAATTTGGTCAATCGATATATTTTTGTTTGATTAACTAATGGGGCACAATCTGCATATTTCAGCTTTATGCTTAAAATATTAATAATAATTTG
Organism: Scardinius erythrophthalmus; assembly: GCF_964197995.2. NCBI lineage: Eukaryota > Metazoa > Chordata > Actinopteri > Cypriniformes > Leuciscidae > Scardinius > Scardinius erythrophthalmus. The sequence goes on from NC_138235.1 coordinate 21,466,227, forward strand.
CCATTTTTTTCATGGATGCAACAAATAATTAAGATTAATTTCAGAGATTTGGAAACTGATCTTAATCTCATCGCAAAAGGCTGTAAATATAATAATAAAGCACTAGTCAGATTACCCTGCTACGTCCTTATAGTAAGAACATCTCAAACACAAAACTTTTTCTGAAGGCCTTATTTATTCATTAATCTATATCTCCTGCTTTCCCCAATTTTATTCTCCGCCCACCATTAACCTTTATACAGAATGACCTTTCAAATATAAGGCAGGAGAGTAAACAGGAGAAGTACATGCTTCAGCCCAATGGCTCCCCCTGTTCAAGACTCTTTAGCAGGCATGTCACATGGAATAGTCCTGTTTTTCTTACCATGGAGTATATAGGTCAAAGTGGATTGATGGCTTGCAGGGTTTTCTCTAATCTCAAAGACCTGCAATGTGAGATTATAATTACAACAAAAGGCAACAAAAACAAACACAATCTACTGACAGTGTGCTTAATAAACAGTGTCATTATAATTATTATTATAATTTTTTACAATAAATACTAAAAGTCTATTTAAATCAGTAGCATTCATGTGTAAAAGTAGAAGCTTCTCTTGTGCAATGAATTTCCACTGGCACTTGCGACAACTGGAAGATATTGTTGCAGAGCATAAGCAGGGCATCCCAACCGTTCCTTGAGTCTTTTCCAAATGGTTAAGAAAGCGTAGGGGTGTTCCTCAGGGTGGGACCTTCAGCTCCTTAGCAAATAGCTTTTCAGTCCTTGAGCCTGGAGCAAAGGAGGGGTTTGATATAAAACTACAGTCTGCCTGCTGGTTTGGATATGCTCAACGATTCCTCAGGCTTTCCCTTCTTCACAAGATTTGAAAAGTATTTTTCTGGGACGTTTATACTGCCATTGGACTTTAAGGATTTTACACATGACAGACAGACAAAAAGGCAAGGTCCACTTAAAGATAAGATCAAGGCATAATGCATGGCCTTTCTAATTAAATGGCTGATTTGCAGATATATAATCAGCAACGTGACTGTTTTTAGATTTGAAGGAACGTTAAACACTTAAAAACATTAAGCCGACTGTATAACCACAAGCTGTATATATAAACTGACCTAGATATGTCTAATAGGCTGACATGATACTAACCAAGCAGGTCTCTGGAAATTGCGTCTGTCCAGGACTTTTTGAATTGAGTCAAGTTGTTTTTAATTTTTCTTTAGAAATGGGGCTTGTTAATGTGTTTTGTTGACTGCGGATGGAGTTTAGCAGGGGAATTTTCACATCTGTGAGGATTAGATTTCCTCTGCTTCTTTGTTGCTCTTTCTAGGCCAGCTCTCTGTCTCTCTTACTTTCATTATTTTGTCTCTCATTCTGTCTTTCTCTCATACACAACTGCCCAACACATACATCAATTCACAGAAAAACTTTTGTCTTTTGGTCTTTGTAAACTGCCTAGGGGACATCGATCTTTATAGAAGAATGACACCCTTTTCCATTAACTTTTCAGACTGCTGCATTCAATTCCAGACACCTCTAATGTGCTAACCTTTTATGATCTTTCAAATGAGATTAAACGACATCAGGTTTTCCTTTAATCCCTCACTGCTTCGCTCTTTAAAATGATCAGAGTGTGCTGATGAAGCGTAGTTTCCACTGGTGTTAAGTCATTGTGGATTACACCTCCTTCACACAAAGGCTTTTGTGTTCAAGACCAATTTCATGTTGACTCAGTGAAGGATTAGTGCTTAAGAGAGCCTTAACAGGCTAAAAAGCCTGTTATGAGTCAATAATAATAAAAAAGAACCATGCAGGAGACTGCAGATCTGTTGAGAAGCATTGTCTTTTATATTCAGCATCACAACAAGGCTCCCAATATATAAGACAAGATCAAATTATACACTTCTGGCTGGCTATAGAGTAAAGTTCATTTCCATAATTAGCATCATCCAGCTATGATCACACTCTGTTCTCTCTCAGACTGTTTGTGTGAAGGTATAGTGACTTTATTTTTAGAGTTGGAAAAGTATTTTGGTAGAGTTACTTCAACACACCCTGAAGACGAAGAGTAAGCTGTCAGTCAAACAGGAATTATGCCAAATCATATTACAGTGTCAGCCATCAGTAGCCCTAGTGTATTCCCATCAGGCAGACATAATATACCGTTTTTCACTCTTTGTGTGAGTTACATTGATTCCCCAGTAGGTGGCGACAAGTGACTCTCTATATGAAAGAGTCACTGAATCATTCACTCAACCCGGTTTGTTCAAAAACACTGATTCGTTTAGAAACTTGCTGTGGACGAAATCACAGCCATGCTGCTACTCAGAACAACATCGATGTTGCTCACGCAAAGCCATACATATTTAATACAGCTTATGTGCACAGCAACCCTACATAGGACCAACGGATTCTGTTTACAATTTGAGCAAAACTGGGACAAAGGTTCTTTCTATGACTTTTGACACACCTGTGATGCACCTACAATCAGCATGTTTGTTTTATGTGGCGTCAACAAGTTTGGTCTAAAGTATGATAAGATTTTAGTTTTCCAAAATGGACTTTGACCAGGTTTTTTCCCAGAATTCTTTTTTTCTATCATGTTTATGTCGCTCTGATGAGGATATTTGTTCCCTGACCATAAAACAAATAAAGTTTATTCAGCACTGACCTTAAATCCACCTCTTTTGCTATATTTTTCCAGGTTCCAAAGAACACTTCCATTTCCGAGCATTTGGTTCTGTCATATTTACACATAAAAGCTGACCATGACCACCGTAAATGCCCCCGTGTGTCTGCTCGCTCGGAATGAGTTTTATCGGAGTAAGTGCAGCACTATTTTTAGCTCTCTGATGTTTAACCAGCTACAGGACACGTGTAATTCTGACTGTCTGCAGTTTCCCAAAGCTCTGTTTATTTCTCCTGAATGAACTTGTACCTGAATGTACAGCACACACTGTTCCTATTTTAGCCTTATCAACTGACATAGTCATTGACTTATTTGTTGAACAAATAAAAACATTGCTCCTCTTTTTGTGAATTGACAGAAATAGACCTAATTACATTGCTTAAACATTACTGGGTACTAAAAACATCGTAAGAAATAATAGAAAACAAAAATGTTTAAAATTACATTTAAAGTCCCCCTGTAGTCAATAATTCTATCCCTTAAAACTCATCTTTGATCACCAAAATGACATATTTAAATGTTTTTTCCTTGAAAACAGCTTGAATGTAACTCTACACCCTTGTCTCATCTAGTATATGAGGTTCTATGAATATGCAAATTAGCCCCGCCTCCACTCACTCACACCAGCTCAGAGATCCACTGAGATCCTGATTGGTTACAAGGTAGTTTGTGATGTCAGAAACACCAGCGATTTCAAACCGCGTTTTTAAGACAGATCACTGCAGTTTTAAGGAGGAAATACTCAGCAATGGTGTCGACTTGTGAATATGCACATGGTTTGTCTTAAAGCATAAAAACACCACATAGACAAAAACAAAATTAAAAGCTGAATTTTCACCACAGGGGGACTTTAAAATATTTATCAATGCTGAATAAAGTGCAAATTCAGATTTATTTTTATCAAATGGATTAAGAGGATTTTCTCATGTGTTTATGAGTGTGTGATTGATTTTGTTTGCAGGCATCTACCCAACAGACAAAATGAAGGCAGTCAATAGTCTTTCTGATAACTTAATGGAACCAGAGCAAAGACAAGTGACTGCCTGGTTGACCAAACCCAAACAGCAAGGTATGGTAGAAGTTCAGCTGAGATCTGTTGATCTAACTAGATGTACATTTAGCACTTCTGACAAGAATGTCTCTTTATTCCTGTCTGAATGCAGATTTCTCAGGGCCTATGAACAATCGCTGGACAATAAATGTGGTTTTAAGGAACCAGACGTCAAGCGAAACCTCTTCCAAACGGATAAGTCCTGCTGATCGTGTGGTCAAGTAGACACCTGCACAGAAATAATGCATAGAGTGCTGGAAAAAAAGGGTATGACTTATATGTTCTGCTGATTATTACCTAGTAGATTTTTTTTATTTTTTGCATTGTCTGCAGAAGACTTGCATGTTAGAAAACAACAAATTAGTTTATCTGCTACCATTCAGAAGTTTGTGGTCAGTAAGTATCTTATGCTCACCAAGGCTTAATTTATTTGATCAAAAATACAATAAAAACAGTAAAATTGTGAAATATTATTAGAATTTAAAATAAATGAATATATTTTAAAATGTAATTTACTCCTGTGATGTCAAAGCTGAATTTTCAGCATTATTACTCCTGTCCTCTGTCACATGATCCTTCAGAAATCATCCTAATATGCTGATTTGTTGCTCAATAAACATTATTATCATTATCAGTTAAAAACAGTTGTGCTTATTTATATTTCAGTGGAAACTGTGATAATGTTTGGTAGGATACATTGATGAATAGAAAGATCAAAAGATCAGCACTGATTTGAAATAGAAATCTTTCGTAACATTATAAATGTCTTTACAGTCACTTTTGATCAATTTAATGCACACTTGCTGAATAAAAAATAGTAATATTTTTTTCTTTAAACAAATGTGCTACTGACCCCAAACTTTTGAACGGGTGTGTAATTATACTGTGTAATGTCCATTTAGTCATGTGTTGAATTCACTCTGCTTAATTTACACAAAGCATATTCCCACCAACAGCTCACAATATGACTACTATAGGAAGACGGTCCTAGCTTGCAGTTAAAATATCTATTTTTTTAAGATAGCCATTGCCTGTTTATTTTTTTATTTATTATTATTATTATTTTGCATGCTCGTTAGCTGGACCAACCTGAAATGTAACGTGATTTGACAGAGAATAATTTATAATATTGTTTTTAATTTAGGAGATCTTGCTCTTTCATCATTCAAATTCATAGGAACTGTATCTATTGCCTAAATAGAAAATAGCCAATATGGCAATTGAGCAAACTGATTTGTCTTTAATGGTCATCCAACTATTCTGCATTTCAAAAAGTACATTAAAGTAAACTATCAATAACACAGCATCTGTCACAGTCTCTTAGTTTGGTCCTGTTGCTGTGAACAAAGGAAAAATGATGCCTGAAAAAGAACAGAGTCAGCATGCCACAAAGAGGCTTTTCCATGTATCTAACCAACCATCAGAACTTAGTGACCTGGAAAATCCATGTACACATGGGAACAAAGCCGTACAACGTCATCTCTACAGAGCAGTTTTCCATACTCACTGTTGGGTCTACCGCCCACACTGCATATTTTGAAGTCCACAGGCACTAGATTCTGTCCTTTTGGGGTTTCATAAACCATGTCCAGGTATGAAGTACTTGGTGTCTTCGATTCAGAAAGCAATGCACTAGTTTAGTAAAATGTCTTTAAAATACTTTATTCCACTCAAGAGCATTTTGAACCTATTTTTATTTCCTGGACCTGCAGCTCAGCCTGTTCAAAAGGATGCTGAGCTCAATGCATTTATTTGAATTAAACGTTTTCTCCAAAAACTAACTGTTGGCTTTTTTAAATTATTCTTGGATCATTTCTATACAAGGGGAACTGACATTTCACTCAAGGGCAGTTCTTCATGGCCATGACATTTTGTCTCCCTCAGTTACGATCAAACAGTCGGTTTGTCCAAGTTGAAAGCATTTGCTGAATTTAGTGTCTGCATGCTTATGTAATCTGATCATTCTTTTAAATGAACAAAATGCAGGAGCCTTTCCTCCACACTGTACATTTAGAATTAATTTAATACAAATCAGCTGTAATGTACACACATACAGAATTCCCGATTACCATGGAGTATAAAAGAACCATGTGCAAAAGAAATGGACAATGACTGCAGTCTCTCCCCAAGACCCCATATATTTTTCAGCTTTTATTATTCAATTTCAACTGCACCTTCCAGTAAACTACTAAATGCATAGCAAAGGATTTTTGGAAAAGGAGGTCTTTTCCCTCAAATGTATGAGGATGGTGTATGGTTGATGTATTATATACACAACAAAGTACAGTAGCAGTAGTGGGCTGTTTAAGACAATTTATTGTGCTGAAAAACACAGGTTAAGACAAAAACGAGTAACAAAATCTCCAGAGTTACAGATGTGTAAAAATGTACAAAATATTTGCAAGTTTCAGCTCTTTCATTTATTACGTGATATATATATATAAAAAAAACAATGAATACAAAAAGAAAAAGTACTAAAACAGCCAGTTATATGGATGGGAAAATAAAATAAAAAAGGGAACCATTTCCGTCCCCTAGCGTTGGTGTCCTGATCTGGTCTCGGATTCAGGAACGAGGAGAACTCCCCGCCTCCGACTTGCCTCCATCGCTACATTCGCTCGCTTGCCTCATCACCATCTCCCGGGCGACACATGTCACCTGCCCATTGGTCACGCTCACCACCCCTGACCTGCAGAGAGACAACCAGATTAAGAATTGTAGCCATTGATACGACAAACTGATACCTCGTTACAAATTTGCAACTGCATAGGCATTTCAAATCAGCACTTGGCAAGGCCTTCATGTTACATGCACCAATTTAGGTGAAACTCAATCCAGTGACTCACTTCTGCTGCGCCTCCTCAGTAAGAGTTCCCATACCAGGCTGGTTCTGCTTCCCAAAGAAGAAACTGGACCACCAATGACCAGAATCCTGTTTGGGCAGACCTAAAGCACAATTAAACAACAGGTCAGAACAAAACACCACCAGTCTTTCCTAATCTTTGAATGGATTTAGTATACAAATACACTAGCACTAACACAATCACTGTTAAAAGAGTCTCTAAACAGACATGTAGGCTGGTGCGTGTATATGGCCTAACCAGAGCCCTGCCAGATGACTAAGCAACAGTCCTCTTTCTAAATTAAAGGAAGTGACTTCATCAAAAGTTGATTACCCAAAACAATCAGAAGGACACCTATGAGAACAGAGCTGATGTGGGTGGTGAATGTGCAAATGGTTGCATAATGCGTGTAAATTGTCAAAACTTTTGCAATAAAATATTGATTTAGGCGGGGGCTTGAAGAGAGATTGAAATGAAATGCAGCTGACCAGGATGATGTGGAATAACCTCCCCACTGTACTCTGAACTGCCACATGAGCTGCTACTGGATGTAGAGCCAATGCGCCCTGAAAAGAAACAGTCTTATAAGGCAAATTCTCAGTATAACATCAACTATTAATGGTGCATTTACTATAACAGTCAAGGATACTTACTTCTGTAGTAGTCATGAGTGGCAACAAGAGAACCACTAGCTGGGATGGCTGCCATTTTACAGACTTGTGTAAATCGTGACTTAGATGGAAACCCTGTGAGGAGAGCGAAAAGAGATTTGGTCAGATATGACAGCTTCTGTAGCAACCATACTATTATTTACCTTCTTAACCCTGAAAAAATGCTTCTAATGAATACAGATCGACTCAAAAGAAGGCATTTAAGAGGTTGTATCACTAATGTGTGGTTTGACACCTTGTTTTGTTTAGATATTGTTATTGTAAGGGTTACTCATTAGGTTTTACAGTCAAACCACAATACTAACCTAAGTGACATTATGCCACACAAGGCATTCATTAAGAAAAGGCTTTCCACCGCATGTTTCAGAAGACTACGCGAGGAAGTTACTTACAGTAGCAGCTAAGCCCATAGGAATTTTGGCAGTTGAGACTGAGGGGCATGGTCATGCACTCACAAAAGAAACATTTTGCCCCAAACATGAAAAAACATGCATGTAGAGCACTACAGCAAGATGCATAGCATTAACAGTGATAGACTAAATGTACATTACTCTGGCTCAGATTCTCTAGCCCAAACAATGACCACCCTTTAAAATATTAGGTGTAAGACCACATCCTCACCTTCTTTTGCCGCTCGTGCTGATGTTATTAAAGCACCCTGCTCGATTCAGTCGGAGGCTTTGGGGAGAAAACGCTAGGCGACGGGGCCCATTTGAAAAGGTTTGGATGGATAAGACCTTCCACGTCAGGAAATAACTACCGCAATGCTGTCTAACAAAAACAACACGTTCGCTGCCATTTATACAGAGACGTTTGAATGGAGGCGGGGCGTCTCTCTCCTCTATATAAACAGCTCCGCGTGAAACCGGATCAAACCAGCGAAATCAACAGTGTTGCCAGATTGGGCGGGTTCCCGCCCAATTGGGCGGTTTTGAATTTGATTGTGCGGGTAAAAAAGGGTTTGGGCGGGTGGACAAAATTTGGGCTGGTTTGGGATCAGTTCGGCGGTTTTCAAACATCTACATTTTAAAGTCTAATTGGTTAAAAAACTAAAATAAAGTGTGCATGTAGTCCATAAAATCAGTCATCATGACATTACTGTACACACACGCCCATGCAGAGTCAGCTGGCATTGGTGTTGACATCACCGACGAGCACGCACTTTTAGCCAATCAGCGATCAGCAGGCAGATGCGATTGAGCGCGATAAGTTGTAGCTGTATATTCAAGTGATGGCTAATGCCTCTACTAAGTTGTATGTACACAGTAAAGAGTGAGATAGTGAGCAACTCTAAAAATGTACACGTGGTGGGAGATATCGATGGTGACTATAACTCTGAGAGGAGAGCACAGTTATGTCCATGGTCATGTGCACACTAGCCTAACTGTACCAGACATCGTCAACTTTACACCGTCCAGACTGCACTATACTCGCCCCTGACACCTGCTGAAAAAGGTTTGAATCAACGATGAATCAGTTTTGACTGCTAAATTCTGCGTTATGTTCTGCATTGTGTACTTTCCTAGGGTTAAAGTCATCGGTTCATTTCTTGATTGCCGTTTTGACAGTGTCCATCTGGACATTTTAGTCATATTGGCTAATTCTCCTTAATTATTGCCGTTTTGATCTGTTTTCCTGGTTTTTTTTTTTTTTTTTTTTTTTTTTTTATCATTGTTATTTGTTTTAAGGAGATACAAATTGTGCTTATCAACCTTGAATGACATGGTAATGAAATTATATCATATTATTTTGGCAGTAAAATTTTGGGCGGTTTTTTCTTGTAGTGGGCGGGTTTTGGTGAGCTTTTGGGCTGGAAATCACCGTTCCAATCTGGCAACACTGGAAATCAAGGACGGGAGGGTTGGTGCTTTCTTTCTGAAATGTTCAGAAACAATGAAAGTGTTGCCAAGATTTGGTCTTGTAACAAATTTTGTGAATAATACCGGATAACAATATCAATAAATGCACATAATGAATACATATAGCATTTTAATAAGTTTGGTAATTTGTTTTAATGACATTCAACAAATTATTATCATACGCATCCCTGGTGGTCTAGTGGTTAGGATTCGGCGCTCTCACCGCCGCGGCCCGGGTTCGATTCCCGGTCAGGGAAGTAGTGTTTTGCTCAATAACTCCACTTATCATTTGTAAAACAAATAATACCCACAGCTCTTTAATTGAGCTTAAACATATTACACTAATATTGTGATTTAGTTTGTAATTGATTATTCGAATCAGATTTAGCTCTGCGTTTGACGAATAAAACCAGCTTACTCATAGTCATCGTGTGAGACTGACGCAGATGTTTGCTTTTGAGCTAGGAAGGAGAGTTTCGGTTAAGTTTTTATATACATAATCATAATACTGTATTCACTAGACACTGACAGCTGCATGGTTTTATTTTTTGTATTGTATTTTTATTTTTGGATGTCCTTTAGTATTGTCACCGTTTTCAAATTTGGTCCGATAAGAATTGGTTTGTAACACAGAATTTAATTAAAATAATTTTAATAAACGTTTCTAACTACTAATATGGTAACTAATGATCTGATAGGCATTATACAATAAGTGTTGGCTAGAAAAATGATCATACTGAGAATACCTGGGCAGACTGAAAGTGGAATTCAGAGTCTGTAAATCAAAGGTGCTCATGCCTATCTACATGTTAATGCAAGAACAAAAGAAAAATGTTAAAACATGAATATATGGCATGTTTTGGGCATCTTTGCTGAAAAAGGAGCAAAGACCCAGAAGCACATGACCTCTCCAATCTTCAAGTAATGTACACTGCCATCTAGTGGCAGATTTACGTCATGGAGAATATAAAAGGAAGAGAGAAACAAACTTACAAACAAACAAAAAGCCATTTGAATGAATGTTTTATTGATATACAAACAATTGACAAAATAAATGAAGCATTACACCACTGTTGTTTAAAAAAAAATGATCAGAGCCTGAACAGCTAGGCTGAGATCCCTAATTTAAAGCTATACGGTGCCTGTTCCCTAAACAACCTTCCCAAATGACTTGTTAATATACTACTCAAATTAATAATAATAATAATAATAAAGTCCTTTCCCTCTGAATGTTCACTATCTTTTCCTCATCTTTTCAAAGTTTTGCACTATGCAGAACTACAGGTGCATTCTAATTCTATGGCAAACACACAGATTTCAGTAGGAAGTCATGTGAAATTGGCATCCTCCTCATCAGCATCAGTCAGTCAATGCATGTAATCCCTTACATCTCACTCAATGAGGCATGTAATCATCATTGTGTAATATACTGAAACAAGGCCACCCACTGACCCATACAAGTGAATGAAATATCAGGAAAGAACGGATTTAAAAAAAAAGGGTAAAATAAGAGACTACACTTGCTAATGGTGAAATATATCCCAATATCTTTCAGGTAAAAAGTGACTGTGCTACCATACAGACTACACTAGAGTTTGCATCTGTCTGGAAAAATCAACAAGTGCCACTAACAAAAGGAATCTGTCTTACTCGCCATTTGACATTTTGGGTTAGTGCACATGAGAGCAATTGCATTTTTATTTCTTACAATTGAACAAAGTGATCTTTGTGACGTGATAGTTTGTGTGCGTGTGAAACATTCTGACAGAAAAAGATCTATGGCATCTACTAACTGGCACTCACAGTATGGCACAAAGCAAAGGCAAGTGATTTCCAACATAAATAAAACATTCCCATTAATCAATCAAAAAATAATAATAATAATCGAACAAGAGCAAAGGTAAAAGAGGATATAAAGCCAAAAAAAAAAAAAAAACTTTACCAGCAAAAGTCCAATAAAGCAATACAGAGTGAGAGTGTAAGGCCGACTGAGGAGGTCAGACATTCACCAGGTGTACAGCGAAGCCTCGCTTCACATTGTACTGAGAGTAAAAAAGAACTCAACTGAATGCTCAGCAGCATAGGAACCTGCAGAAAGTTTCTGTTTTTTTCTTTATTGGCCTAGAATCCTCCCCCCCCCTTCAGATTTGAATGTTTCTTCTGTGTGTTTTGTACCCCTCTGCCATCTGATGAATGCTGCTTGGCAGTACTGATTAAATATAGTTATTTGTATTCCTTTATAGTCATATATAGATAAAAGTTATGTAAAAACATTATGCAAAGCAGTGTAAAATAGTTTCTAATACAAAATGATTCAACATTTTTCTTCCTTTGTACAACCTGTGATGATTTCATGTCACAGAACCTGTACTATGCGTCGTGTGTGTGTGTGTGTTTTTAGTGAGATGAGCAAGCACATGCTAGCAGTAGGTGGAGGAGTATCAAAGGAGGGATGAAAGAATTCAGAGAGAACGGAACGATTGGGAGAACTGAAGTGTGGGTGTAGTCAGGATTCACACAGAAATGAGATGAGTGTTTGAACGGAGAGGGTGGGCTCTCAGAATGGAGCGTTGTCCTGCACTGGGTTTGACTCGTTCGGAGAGTGAGCGCTTTCACCATTGGCTTTCCCTCCAACCACCTTATACTGAGACACACAAACAGAAAAAGATCAAGAAAAGTGCAGTTCTACTTTAAAATGCATCCGTCAAGTTTTTAGACATGTACTCTTCCGCATTCATGTGGTTTTATCTGGCTTTGAAAAACTTTTATATAATTTTTACATGTGGTGTAATCATCAAGAACAAAGTAATACCATATTTTCCTTGCATCTTAAATATTATTTTAAAAGAAGCCATTAAGTTTTTTGGCTCTGAGGGACTTCAAGGGTCCACTACTCTACACGACAGTTCTTGGTTCTTGGACAGTTCTTCCTCCCCAATTTTTTTTTTAAGAAATCAAAACTTTTATTTAGCAAGTACACTTTCAATTGATCAAAAGTGACAGTACATTTTACACAATATTTTTCTATATTAAAAAAAAAAAATCCACACAAATATTAAGCAGCAGAACTGTTTTCAACATTGATAATAATCAGAAATATTTCTTGAGCAGCAAATCAGCATATTAGAAAGATCATGTGACACTGAAAACTGGAGTAATGAGGCTGATGCAAATTTTAATAGAAAACAGTTATAAATCATAATAATATTTCACAATTTTGCTGTTTTTACTGTAATTTTTATCAAATAAATTGATCCTGGGTGTGCCTAAGGAACTTCTTTCGAAAGCATTAAAATATCTTTCTGAACAGTTAGAGTATATATATGGTTGTTGCTGACTCTTGTTGGATGCACTACATGACTTTGATTTTACGGATGGAATTTAAAAAAAAAATATTTGTCAATTGTATTTTTTAAATAAATTATTAAATCATCTGCCAAAAAAAATAAGCGTCATGCCATTGACCCAGTTTCAAAAGTGAATTCTTACCTTGATGTTTCCAACTTTGTCCTCGAACGATTTGAAGGTTGGAGAGTTCCTATTTAACAAACACACATATAAATCCCAGAATTCATAGTGAAAGAAGCATTCAGATTAATTATACATAAGCAAATGTGCACAGAAAACTGGCAGATAAAAGGTTAAAAGTGTAGTCATTTGTGTGAACAATATCTAATATTTTAATGTTCATTGAATCAGAAACAGTTTGTGTTGAGTGCCATTGTTTTACACTAGTACTTTACCTCATAGTTGGCATACTTATTGAATGGCGAATGGAGTAGTTGCTACTTCGAAAGCATTAAAGGAAGAAAAAGTTGTGTGTGTTAGCAAGCAAGCAGGAAAGCATGTAAGGCAAGAGAGATCAGACACAGACTGCTAGCACATTTCATTTCATTCATGCAAAAGCAGGGTTTTGGACTTAAATTAACATTAAAATCAATACTAATTTCAAATGATAATAAAAGCTTTTTTTTTCTAAATTAAATGGACTTGCTATTAAAAACAGAGCTCCATGTTATGCATTAAAGACATTAATCAGTCTTACCCAAAGGAGTTAGAAAAAGGAAGAGCTCTGTAGACCAAGCAAAGGCAGCGTTTAAAAAGAAACGGGAATACAAAACCAATCAGATTGGGAGTTAAGCATGACCGGAGCAAGCAGGAAGAACAAATGATGAGAATTACAGTTTGTACTGACATAGAGGACTACAGGGTGAATACATTGACTACCAGAAAAACAAATCAACAAATCATTTTATTGGGATGAACATGAATAGATGTTATTTGCACACTGAATAAATTTGAGTGATGTACTTATTTGTCTGATGAATGAAGGGTGAGGTTTGAAAGGACAGAGCAGTGGAGGTTTCATTTATAAATCACGGCTGAAGCTTTTGATCTGTTGAATGAAGCTAATATCTTCTTTCTGTCATGTATCATAGCAGCTCAACACACCAGTCGCATGATTTTGAGTCTCAGGCCCTCCGCATTTCAGAAAGCAACACGATGTTTTAAAATACAGGCCTCCATAAAACTCCATATCTTCTGACTTCTGTTTGTGTTAGGGGTGGTGAAGGAAGTTCAATTAATGTGTGCAAATATTGATAGGAACTAGAAACCGACACAATGTGGTGAAGCGAAGCCAGGAAAACAGGTTAGAGAGAGCTTCTGTTCAAAGTAAAACAGCTGAATGCAGTTGAAGTGGCTCTTCTGAACTGCACTAACACTCACTATGGATAATCACGGCTTTATAGTGATGAAGGATGTGACACAAATGAAAATAAGTGGATCAATAACCAAAGAGAGCTGGGACAGTTTTCAATACAATCTTTTAGAATGACTGTTCGCACTTAGATTTCATCTTTTTTTGCCATTACAAATAATGAATTTGAGTTGATTTGTACTGCCTGTGTGAACAAACCCAAAGACAAAATGAAAAAAGTAATAAAAACTCGGTGAGTGTTTTAGCGCAATTTTCTCACCTCATGGGATCACAACACTAAGAGATAGTAAATCTTTTCCTGGATTTTTTTTGTGCGTTCCCGAGATTAGACCTTCCTTAACATAATGCCGAAAACCCGAAGTCTCTAGGTGGTCTGGTTGAGGAGTAGATAGAAGTGCAAGATTGGTGCGCACAGACGCACAGAACAGAAATCATGAGTTAATCGCAATTTTGTCCGGTGGAAAATTGCGCTAAAAAGTAATGGGAATGTGATGAAGTCCATGAAATGCCACACATGCAAATGCAGTTTAAGATAAATCATGTGCAGTGGACACAACAAAACTGTTAGACAAAATAATTAACAACGACATTAACAGGGAACTATTAGTAAATCTTATTATATTATTATTATTGTCTTATATTTCATAGCACCCCAAGTGATTGCAGTGCCACTGGAATAAGAGTACAAGAGAAAGACAGGAAGAACACGGGTGGGCATTTTGACTTGTGCATTACCTCATGTCCCCCAGTTTCCTGCTGATGGCCGTGCCAACGGTGGAGAGGGCGGCTGAGGTCTTCTGTCCAGCCTGAGACAGCGTTTCCTGAGTCTTTTTATACCTGTGAGAGGAAGAGCACAGAGAGAAGAGGATGTGGGGAGAGAAAGAAATAAAAAAAAACACATGTGAAACTCATTAATGTCCAAGAACTTCTCCACTTTTCAGGAGTTAGTCAACATGACCTCAGCTTCCAGATGACAAAATCAAGTCAGATACCCTTAAATTCGTTAAAAAATTTAAGGATGCACGATATATATCGGCCACCATATCGTTATTGGGCCGATATATGGTAATTTTTAAAGTTATGGTTATCGGCCCAATAAGAAAATCTGACCGATATATTAAAGCTGATAAATAATGGATTACTTCCTTCTGCTGAGACACTTCAGATGTGCACTGTTCGCAAAAAATGAACAGAATCAAAAAAAGAAAATACAGTTAAGCGCAACATGTGCAGCACAAGTCTGTCATATAGGGTACATAAAATGATAATGTGAACTTGTATCGGTAATCGGCTTTCAAATATAAAAAATGATCGATTATCGATATCGGCCAATGCACGCTAACAAAAAAAATGTTGTTGTCTCACTGGACAGCACCTGAAAAAAATAAAATAATATAGGCTACTGTTCAAACGGATGCATAAAAATGTATTAAGTGACAGTAAAGACATTTATAATGTTACAAAACATTTCTATTTCAAATAAATGCTGTTCTTTCTATTTATCAAATAATCCTGAAAAAGAGAGTATCACCACAAAACATCTACAGAGTAAGCGCATTTGCAATTGCAATTCCCACTACTAAAAAAAGCAATACAAGACTGTAATATCTAAATAATAACCCATCAGCAAAATATCCACAAAGCAAAGCAAGCCACCCTAAACCAATCCTTTAAGCCTTCAGGACCATAACAAAACCAGAAAACAACCTTTAAACACACACAAAATGAACGTAAAGAATGAAGTAACTCACACTTCAGAGCTGGTAATGTCATCCAGAGTGGAAGAAGCTGAAACATAGCTACAAACGAACAGGGTAATACATTCAAATCTCCACTCTCACAACCACAAGGTGCTATAAACACACACATGCATTCAACATTTTCATTTTTAAATTACGATTATACAGTTATGCTGCCTCACAAGCTTGATTGTGTCAGGCGCTGCTAAACTGCACATTCAGCAAAGAAATGGCATTTTAATTCACATCATTCTTACACACACAAACTCCAGGTGATCAAATAAGATGTGTGAGTATATTTCAGCTTTCCAAGAAAAAAAGTGACATCATAGGCTGCCTTAGCTTTTGGGAAAACAAGTAGCATGTTAGCGTGCAGGATATTGCAAAGTAGGATTTGATGTAATATTCATGACTACAGCAAGTATAGTTTCAGGAAGCATAAATTGGTCTGAATTGACGCAGACGTGGCATTCGTTCATCTAAACATGACAAGACTTTCCTTACACAAACATATGCTCTCTGTCTGTAGACGCCTCAGTCTGGATGTGTGATTCAAACTGTGTGTGTAAAGAGGGAAGTGGGAGATCTCTCACACTCTCGTGATAATGTAGCCTGTCTGACAGGTTCAGCTATGAAGCTGCAACTACATCAGGACTGCCGCTATGATTCATGGGACACGGGGAAAAACATAGCGGCCCTTAGTGACCTTAGTCTCATCACAGGGTCTGATTTATGTAGCTAAACCTGTTAATATTACTGTAATTACAGTAATCACGTAGTTTCAGCATAGGAGACTGACACAGAACAGAAGAAATTGCTGAATAAAGTCGTTATTTTTGTGTTTTTGCGCACAAAAAGTATTCTCGTTGCTTCATAATTAAGGTTGAACCACTGTAGTCACATGGACTATTTTAACTTTGTCTTTACTATCTTTCTGGGCCTTGAAAGTGGCAATGATGTTGCTGCCTATGGCAGGTTTAGAAACCTCTCGGATTTCGTCAAAAATATCCTAATCTGTGTTCCGAAGATGAACGAAGGTCTTACGAGTTTGGAACGACATGAGAGTAGGTAATTAATGACAGAAATTACATTTTTGGGAGAACTATCCCTTTAAGGGATAAAAGTTAAGGTACTGAATTTTGGCCTTTTTGTTATGGTAAATCAAGCAAATTGTCAGTGGCTTTAACAGTTAGCTAACAACCTGTTTGATATGCCATTTTATTATTGGCAGAGTAGGCTGGTGCACCATTCGAAGGTGTGGGGTCAGTAAGATTTTAATAAGAAATTAAAAATGTTATTTATCAAAGACATTAAATTGATTTTTTTTTGTTTAAATGGCGTTAAAGACATTTATGTTACAAAAGATTTCTATTTCAAATAAATGCTGTTATTTTCAGCTAGTAAACTATATTAAATTGTAATATTTTTTCACAATATTGCTGCTTTTACTGTATAAATAAGAGACAGCCTTGGTGAGCCTTCTTTCAAAAACATTAAAAAAATCTTATTGACCCCAAACATCTGAACAGTATTGTAAATAGATTTGAATTAATGAAGCGATTAAGTATTTGCACAGACATACACACACAAAAAAAAACTCAATACATGAGAATGTGAACAGCTGATTCAAATGTCAGTGGCTGCTAATTCAGGGTACATGAAAGCAGCATAGCATTTAAAGAAGGAAACATCTGTGTGATAATCCTGTTTGTTTCAGAGATCATGTGCTATTTGCATGGGTGGACAAAAAGAAAAATCTGACTGTGAACACATAACATCAAAAATATGTGGCACGATTCAGTGTTTCAGAAGCCCACTTACACTAAATATAGAAAAAATACCTCTGGCCCTCACCATGTCAATTAAGATACTATTTTCTTTTATTAACAGCCTTTTTCCTTCAAAAATGCGAAAGGTTTCAGTCAGTCTCTGAGTGGAGAATCAACAGGGCTGAAAAATATATGTATTGTAGAGCAGGTTAGAGTCGACGCTACAGGAAAACCAGATCATAGCATTTTAAAAACCATCCGTCTCAATTTGAGAGACAGGTTTTAGTTATTTGTGTCAGGCTGTTATGAATGGTTCATTTAACACATCAATGGGCAGAGCATTTGAACACCTGAATCTATATTTTGATACACTGCATCCACTGATTTGTGATCAACAGGCCAGAAAAAAACCCCAAGGCATCAGTTATGTGTCCTCCTGAAACGCTGTTTGACGGTGAGAAGGGTTGAGCTCTGGGATCAGGTGTTCAAATGCTTCATCCCCACTGACGTGTAGAGAGTAGGTGAGAGGAATTCATGCTTTCACTGCAAATACACTCTGGATACGTGCCGATGTGGTCAAACACTCACACATCGCACCCTGTAACCTTGTCATTCCACTGGCCCAGTTTCTCTGACATCTTCACATAGCTTAAAAAACACAGACATGGTTATGTGCTGCCTGGAGCAGAGCACATAGTGAACATCACTAAAGCAAAGTGTGGTGTTACTGATAATCCAAAAAATGACTGATATTCTCTGATCTGGAGAATGAGTCTGACAGACTGATATACTGGCCAGGCAAATTATTCTGCTGATATTTGTTCACTTGGAGTTTCCATTGGCTAATTTCAGTATTTATTTGAATAGATAGTGAGCAAAGTAAAATTCTATATACATCTTACTGTATGGATCATCTTCAGACTGTGTTGATGCGTTTCCATTAAAATTATGGAATAAAGTTTTTTTTTTACATTTAATGTACATTTATAATATTATACTTTGCAGTATATTACCTTAGCATTAAATGTTATATTATGGTTCACCTATAAGTTTACCCATCTATGGTGACTTCCACTTCTATAAAGTACAGAAATGTGAAAAGGGTCCATTATTGACCATCAGCCCCCTCTAAAATATTGTTAATGGCATTGGCTTAAAAAACCATAGAGGTCATTTTAAAGCTTGTAGGCAAATTTGATCTTTGATTTAACATACTTTTGATCCACCTACAGGATCGAAAACCGCAAACATCAAGAAAATCTAACATCTAAAACCTCGAGAGTCACACTCAAACCAATGGCCATGAGCCCCAGCTTGGAACACAATAAATAGTGATGATTCATGAGTCGACTACAATCCTCCCACAGAGCCTTTTGGAACCAGACAGCCATTTTTCAACTGATAAAACAATTACACTGAAGGGCTTTCAGCGGATGACATAGATGCCCGCCTATAATATACACAGAAAACCACAGTCATCTCCTCTGCCTGATCAGGCACTCAAAGAGCTTTTTCTAATGCTTTCATGAGGAAATGTACAATCCTACAGAAAATGCATCTAGACAACTTTGACTTTATTTTTAGGCTGATTTCCAGCAGCGTAAAGCGAGGGGAATATGTGTGAGCCGGAGGAGAGCGAATTGAGGGTGGATTAGTTCAAAAAGGTTCAGTTCTGCCATGAATTCCTCCGCTGATGGCACCAGCTAACAGCTCGCAGCTACAGGATCTGCCATCATACAGAGTCGTTACCCAATTGCCACTTCAACAAACCTGAATTGTTCTGAATTTTGTTACATTTCGTCCAAAATGATGTCAAATCACTGTGAAGCGGGTTTAGGGTTCCGACTTTGCAGATGGCATCCCAGTCACCTCCTGAGTTTGAGTAAGCGGGACATGTAGAAGGAAGGCATCCTTACGCGTTTGAGGTCTGGACGTCCTGCCAGCTTTTAGTGATGTTCTGTTTGAACTCGCTCAGGGGGCTGAGTCCCAGTTTCCGCTTCAGCTCCGCCGAATGGCGCTCTTTAGCCGACAGCACCTGCCGCAAGGTGTGGATCTCCTCCTCAACCTGATACCAGGATATCACAGACTTTTTTTAGAGAGGTAACAGGCCTCAACAGGAATATATATTTTTCTATGTATAATTAAAGGTGCTGTATGTAACATTTTCACTCTACTAAAGCATACAAATACCATAATATATTTGCATATATTGAGGAAACATGCTAAATTCACATACTCGTTTCTCTGAAAAACACTTCTACAGACAGTTATTTTACTTTGAAATGTGTGTTTCAGGCTGGAATGTTTGTTTTTGTTTTGGTCTGTGATACTGCACAGTGCTCGTTCCTGTTGCGTGTGCTCAAACTGGCAACCCGTGTGAGCACCGCCCAGTCTGAGGGCGTGGTGGCGGGAGAAACAACGATCTCTGATATTGGACTGCAGTACCTATTTCGACCACTAGTTGTCATTCTTACAGACTGCACCTTTAAACACTCTGAATGAACATGTTAAACAAGCTAATTTGAAGACCTATAGAGCTGGTAAGTCCCGCCCCTTCCGTAAAAACCCCGCTGGACCTCTAGGCTGAAAAATCGTCAATGCAAGTGAATGGGAGAAAATAATTATTTTCTGGTCCCGTTTGAATTGTGCCATGAATGTGAACATATGTTGTCTGTGAATTTTTTATATAATCTTTCATGTTACGAGTTTGACAGTATATGGTATGATTCTTCAGCTAGCAGTTGTGGAAAAGACATAACGAGAAAGACTACATGTCGCCTATGTGACGTCACCCCATAAAGTTGAGTTACCCGTGGTTTTCGCCAACCTCAAAGATTTTGTCCTCTCCCTGAAAGAAGGCGGTGAAGTGCACCAAAGACACAGCCATGTTTAGCGGGATCCGTGAGCTAGTGTCCACGTGCGAGTGGTGGTGACGTTTCAAACGCGTCGAAAGCAGCGAAGAGTTGTAGTCCACAAAGTGCTCTCACACAAAGTCTAACCGTATCAAACTTCTACCCGCTAAATTGTAGCATTCTTCACACGAAAGATTATATAAAAAATTCACAAGTCAAGTCAAGTCAAGTCAAGTTTATTTATATAGCGCTTTTCACAACACAGGTTGTATCAAAGCAGCTTCACAGTAATAAATTAGAACAATACATCAATGTTTGTTTCTAGTGGAACGTCTACGTTCGGTAATGCTGATCAATAGTATCGTTGATTGATTAATTCAATTAAATATCCCCAAATATCCCCAACTGAGCAAGCCAAAGGCAACAGTGGCAAGGAACCGAAAAACTCCATCAGGTGACCTAATGGAGAAAAAAAAAAACCTTGGGAGAACCCGGGCTCAGTCGGGGGCCAGTTCTCCTCTGGCGTTTATGAACTAGAGGTCGGATTTAACTGTAGGATTAAAAGTATTATATGAATGCCTGGCTGAAGAGATGCGTCTTTAATCTAGTTTTAAACTGGGAGAGCGAGTCTGAGCAACGAACAGTATCCGGAAGACTATTCCAGAGTTTTGGTGCTAAATGTGAAAATGCTCTCCCTCCTTTGGTGGATCTGGATATCCTAGGTATGACCAAAAGCCTCGAATTTAGTGACCTTAAAGAGCGCGATGGATTATAGGGCGATAGAAGATCGGTTAAATAGACTGGAGCTAAGCCGTTTAGGGCTTTATAAGTCAGTAGCAATACCTTGTAATTAATACGGGACTTTATAGGTAACCAATGTAGGGATGATAAAATCGGTGTTATATGATCATATTTTCTTGATCTAGTTAGAACTCTAGCGGCGGCATTTTGGACTAACTGTAGCTTGTTTATTAAGGATGCAGGACAACCGGCTAATAACGCATTACAGTAATCTAGTCTCGAGGTCATGAATGCATGAACTAACTTTTCTGCGTCAGAAACTGATAGCATATTACGTAGCTTAGCAATGTTTCTAAGGTGGAAAAAGGCAGTTCTTGTAACATATGAAATATGATTTTCAAAAGACAGGTTGCAGTCTAATATAACACCCAGGTCTTTTACTGTAGAGGATGAAGTAACAGGACATCCTACTATGTTAAAGTTGTATTGTGAGAGGTTTTGTGGGTGGTTTTTTGAACCGATAAGTAGTACCTCTGTCTTGTCTGGATTTAATAAAAGAAAATTATGCGTCATCCAATCTTTTATATCTTTAACACACTCTGTCAATTTGGATAATTTAGCGTTTTCATCTGGCCGTGATGAAATATAGATTTGAGTGTCATCAGCATAACAATGGAAACTAATTCCATGTTTCCTTATAATATTTCCAAGTGGTAGCATATATATTGAGAATAATAGAGGGCCTAACACAGATCCCTGCGGCACTCCATAGTTTACTGGAGTTATGATAGATTTTTCTCCATTTAAATAAACAAAATGGTAGCGGTCAGATAAATACGATCTAAACCAGCTTAATGCTTGTCCTTGAACACCAGTATAATTTTGTAGTCGATCTAAGAGTATTGTATGATCTATAGTATCGAACGCAGCACTAAGATCAAGTAAAACTAATATTGAGATACAGCCTTGGTCAGAAGCTAAAAGTAAATCATTTGTGATTTTAACGAGCGCAGTTTCAGTGCTATGATGCGGTCTGAATCCAGACTGAAACTTTTCATAGGTGTCATTTTCTTGTAAGAAAGAGCCCAGTTGAGCGGACACAACTTTTTCTAGTATTTTAGACATAAAAGGTAGATTTGAAATGGGTCTATAATTTACTAGATTATTCGGATCTAATTGTGGTTTCTTAATGAGAGGTTTTATAACTGCCAGTTTAAATGTTCTTGGAACATGACCTAAAGATAAAGACGAGTTAATAATATTGAGGAGAGGCTCTTCCACTACAGGTAACACTTCTTTCAATAGTTTAGTTGGTATGGGATCTAATAAACATGTTGTTGTTTTAGAGGAAATGATAAATTTATTTAACTCTTTTTGTTCTATAGTTGAAAAGCACTGTAATTGTTCTTGCGGCGTGATAATTGAGGCTGAATTATAAGGCGCGATTGAGGATTGAACGTTTACAATTGTGGTTCTGATGTTTTCTATTTTCTCAGTGAAGAACTTCATGAAATCATCATTACATTACTCTCACAGACAACATATGTTCACATTCATGGCAAAATTCAAACGGGACCAGAAAATAATTATTTTCTCCCATTCACTTGCATTGACGATTTTTCAACCTAGAGGTCCAGGGGGATTAGCGGAGGGGGCAGGACTTACCAGCTCTATAGGAGAAGATGAGCACATCTTCAAACTTATGGTTCAGTATGGCAGTGTCATGCAGTGACTGTAGGCGTTTACCTTGGTGAGCTCCAGTCTCAGTTCCTCGGCCTCCTCCTCTGTCAGACCTGGGGGAAGAGTCTCTGGACTCACAGCCGCCGCTCCCCTCTCTTCAGGAACGTCCGAGAGAGAGTCGGAGCCCAGGCCTTTATGTGGAGAGTTCAGATTGATGTCTGAAAGAAAGAGAGAGTGTGTTTAATGACATAAGTTAAAGGTGAAGTGCATATTTTCTGTGACGCTATACAGAAATGTAAAAGTTGTGATCACAGAATCCCACTAATAAGAATATATATATATATTTTTTTATTTTTATTTATTACTTTTGGCAGATACATCTAAATGTAAAAGCCTTTCTTTTCACCCCAAAATGATGACTCATTCTGCACTGCACAGATTTTTGACCAATCAATTGTCTAAAATAAGAACGTCCCTGTAATACTACCTGCAACAGACAAGCGAGTAGCAAATCATGGTTCGTGGATGTGAAAAATCTTTTAAAGGCATGAGCCTTTCAATTTGTTCCACCCAAACTTCCTTTTTCAATAGTAAATGTGTCACCACAGAAAGAAAAAAGTATAAAAGAGTATAATCACTCTTCACATGAGAGTAACGCACATTCAGAAGCAAAAGCATAAACAGCAGACATTAAATAACATACAATATATACACACACACATATATAGATTATAAACAAAAACAGCATACATTATGCTGTTTATATATTTATTGTGTATATATTTTAAGCCGTTTAAAACAGTTCAAAGGTTTGATCAAACTGTGCCCAATTTAGGTCAGGCTGTGACAGAGAGGTCACGTGGGGTGTAATTTATATTAATGAGACATGTCATCAGCTCCTTGCTGACCCTAAACTGCCCATTTAAATAGCATCACATAATGTGACACAAAAGACAAAGAACCGGTGCTGTCATAACTGTTGGGTTAATGTTAAAATACCAAATCCAAGTTGAAAATCATCACGCCATAAAAAGCACAGGTCGAGCAAAGGCACCATAACTTTCCTACATCATCTCTTTGATTTCAAGGTTAACTTAATCAAATAAAATACAAACACCTCCACTCAGTCTCGACGTGTTTTTATCGTGCATTAGTAACCCGATCGCCTGCCCTGCCCTGTTCTCCCCTTCACCGCCACATATTCACCACGCTGGGATCAAGAGATAAGGCTACAGTTACGCTACATTACGCAATAAACAAACATGCTGCTCTATCAATCCAATGTATCGTGTTCGATTGCTTTGTTTTAGTTTACCTTGATTGGCGGAATCCATGTCGTCAGTTTGGATCTTCAAAATGTTGCTTTGACAGTTACGTAATTCAGAGGACTGGGCAAAAAACTACGTGTCTTCCCTCTTCTATCAAAACATCCAAAAGCTTGACAAGCCAACACAAGATCCCGAGCGATCAGCCAGCTCAGCTTTAAGAGCTACCCAAGTCAAGTGCCTTTCTTTCCGGCGCCTTGAGATGACGTCTACTAGCGTCCTTTTTCCTGCGATCAACAAATTAGCTGTGAAAAACACTATTAGCCAATTACTGCTGTTTCTTTTTAGGAAAATCTAGCATATCATTACTTAAGAGAAGCTTGCCATTTCTATAGAACAAACCGAATACCAGAAATTGCACGTAGGATATTAAACTTTGGTTATAAGAGGACACATGAGCATTCTTTGAATTATTCATCAAATCATGTGTCTTGACAATTCTTTTGTTATACAGAACATCGATGATAAAGGCTCTTTTGGCTTTGCAGAGAATCAATCGATCCTGTTAACAAAGCCGTTCTGAACGAATCGTTCACGAATCGAACTGATTCGGTTAAAGCGAATCTCGAATCAACAGCTCTCAGACTTTAAAGTCACCATGAAATCAATATAACAATTCTTATTTTCATGGAATGTTGCAGTGTTTATTATAAATGGTTTATCTGTGCACATCATTATTTAAAAAATAGCCTAAAAATAATTTGCCCTACTTTGTAATCTTTAATCAAAATAACTTCCCCTCCCTCTTGCAGTGACATATGGGGTGCTTCTCAATTTTTATTTGTGCATTCTCATTTTCCTGTAGGATGCGAGGGAAGGCTGCAAGGAAAGAAAAACGAGGATGGAGGAACTGAGGGAAAGCTTATTTGTATATTGGAATATCCTTGATCACTCGAGTGTCACTTCTGCCTCAGCTGCGCTCAAAGGATCTGCACTGCCCTTATGTTGTTAAAGTGTGGTTATTTAAGAAATGAATAAATAATAACAAGCAAGATGCCCTGTTGATATATTTGTGAATATATAAAGGAAAGGTAAAGCATATAGGATGTGTATCCTCGCTCATAGCTCCTCTGGAAGCTTCCTCACTCCTCGTTCCTCGCGGTGCAATTAGAGAATTGAGATGTCCTTCAAGATGGCTGAGCTCGATTGGTTTCCGGGTCATAGGATGGAGGACGGAGGAGCGGGGAAACGAGGAGGGATATTGAGAAGCACCCATAGGAAGCACCCCTTTCCTCTTCTCTTATGACGTGTTTACTGGCGTGAGGGCGGGGTAACCTGTCACTCACGTGACATTACAGCAATAGCAAACGACAACCATCCAATCTCATAAATTACCGATGAACAAAATCAAGTCCCATGCTAAATTTGTTCTTGTTTGAGAAGCCATTTCTCTCAGATATATGTCACAATAAGGAAGAAAAGACTATCGCAACATCTGTTTCATGCCGAGCCCTGACACATGCGGAAGAATTGTGGCCACATAAGAATTCATTCTCAAGACTTGATCGTGGCTATGTTTCATTAATTCATTCTCTCGTTTTTGCAAAATCATGGCCATGTTGTAGGATACTAAACCTCATTTTAATTTAGTTAAATCGACAATTTAACTAAAATGAGGGAACTAATAGGCTAGTTAATAAATTGTGAAGGAGTTTTTAATTCATGGGCACAATATGTTGTTTTTGTATTTGTTATGACAGTGATTTTCTAGGCTATTTTTTGTCAATTTTACATAACGCGCAGCTCAAAGCAGTTAGGCAATCCAAAGAAAAATTTACAGTTGAAGCCAGAAACTCTTAGGATTACACTATTTATACAAACAAAATCATCAACAGATAAGAAAAGCCTTTTATTGAATATAACACTACTGTAAAAAACATTTCATCCATTCATCTCATGACAACCTAGGGTGGGAGATGGGTGTTTAAAACTCAAGGTAATATATTACCTTGAAGCACTCCTGTAACAAATGGGGGAGTGGAGAATTGTCATTGATTATTATTGGAAGAGAGTAATTGAAGTAAAGTTAAAAAAACAAAAATAAGTAGACATGATGTTTTAATTATTTGCACAAACACAGGGAAGGTTTTGTCAAGAACCAAATGGAGGAGATGGTCCACATGACCCCATTCTGTCATCATTCTTGCTTTGAGCAGAAGGGTCACTTCTTATTGGTAGGTGCAATGAACCAGGAGAAGGAGAATCAGAGATGAAGCGGCTCACTGATGACCTGGAGGGCTCAGTCCTTCTAGTGCGGAGCTCACAGGTTTGCCAGTCTGCAGAAAATTAGGTAAAGTGACTTTATTTTCATGCATGAGCAAATTAAAAACATTTTACTAATCCAGTCTTATCTTAAACCTTCCTCAATTTAAACACAAATCTTTGATTTTATTTGTATAGCTATTCAAAATAACATGAGCTTTATTAGACTGTGTCTCTTCACCTCTGCTATATACAAGTAAGGTACTGAATGTTTCCCCATATTCGCTGTAGGATAACCAGAAAGGCCAGGAAATAAAGGGTTAGAGTGACAACCTGAGGAAAGATGGAAAAGTATTAGCACTGACATGTATGTCAATAGCAGTATGACTGGGAATGAGATCAAAAACCAAAGATGATGGTGTTTATTATGTCTTTAAGTTATTGAAATGTCCAGAAAACGTTCTTGAAAACTTTGACTGAAATTGTAGAGCCACACGGCGAATGTGATTCCACCAACTACAACATGTTACTGGATCAACATTTGTTGAATCTGGAACAATATTTCAATCAACCAATCAGGTTTGAGGGACAAGTTTACAGTTTATGTCAAGTTTACTTGGCAAAATCACGGTGACCAGATGGACATACTAGGAGATTGATGTATACCTGTGAAGTGCTTAAGCTATTCTTCTCGCAAACAGCCACTTTTCTGATGTCTGCACAGCCATCTTCTTGTTGCCAATTGTCCTCCGGTGTCTCCGGTGTTGGATTTGTCATCTCAGAAGCCTCTGATTTCAGATCCTGATCTGGTTCAGGGTCAGGTTCTGGTGTCAGAACTGGTTCGGGTTCAGATTCAGGTTCTGACTCTTGTTCATCGGGAGTTTCCTCCACCTCTTCTTCAACTGTAAAGTTTCCAGCATTAATCAGATGAGTTGTAAAAATAAAGGATATTAGTCAATCTATTGGGTCTCTGATGCTCACACTCCAAGAAATCCAGCTGGTGCAAAACTCTCTCTTCTGCATCGAAATCCACTTTGTAGTGATTCATGTTCTCATAATCAGGATCCAGGGTCTCCAGAGTGAAGCAATTAGATGCTTCACCAACCCTTCAGAGAAAATGACAGATACTGTTGATGGTTAGATAAATCTTCTGAACAATCTAACTGATGCTAAATTAGCTAAAAAGATGAGACTTACTTCTCAATAAGATCTTTTGAGGTCTATTAGGAAGAGATACAAATATATATATCAAAAGTTGACATTCAAAATGGAGGATTACTGAGGAGCCCCAAACAAAAGATATAACACCTGGACAAAAGAAGCCATCTCTGGGTCCTCTATGGCACTCTGGGCTTCCTGGATCAACTTTGAGTTTGTGTCCACATGCTCACTGTAGGTTTGCAGTAAATATTGGGCCCAGCCACTCTTTCCTTCCTGCTCAGAAGTGATTTGTTGGGTCATGATCTTACGACGTTCCTCCAGAATGGCAGACATGCGATCAAACTTCTCACACAGAATCTGTTTCTGAATCCTGCTGTTTTCCTGTCAAATGGGCATTGTAAGCATTAATGGATAATCTGTTTGTTGTTAAATGACATTGTAAAAGTAATTTCTTCAGAAAGATCCACACAAACCTCTATGTTCCTGCAGAGTGCCTCTAGTTCATTAACAAATGACTGAACACGGTCGTTTGTGGCAACCAAAGAAGCAACTCTGTCATTTAGTTCAGCCTACAAGAAGTGAAATTAATGAATTGTTCTGAATGGTGTCAAGATGAAACACGATAAAACAAATATAGGCCATACCTTCTTTTGCTGGTAAACATCAGGCAGGGGAACTACTTGGCAGTTCTTGTGTGCCCCAAACACCTTACAGAGAGAGCAGGTGGGCACCTGACACGTGATGCAATAAATATTAAGCTTCTCGTCTTCATGCTCTGCACAGTTAAACTGTGCAAGAGGCTTTGGTGGAGGAGGCCTAGAGCTAGAAACACACTGATTTAAATTCAAGATCAAGGCAAAGTGTTCATACACCATACCAACAACCAAAGCGTTACTAGAAGGGGCTATATATTAACCAGAATATTTTATTGATAACCTTGAGTTTTAACCAGACAGGGCTTAGATTAAGCCAGGATTAGACCTAGTTCAATTAGGGCATTTAAGTAGATTTTATAAACGTGCCTTATAAAAAATAATAATAAAACATTAATGATGTGCATCTTGAGAAAAAAACAATAGCACTGACATATTTTAAGATAAATCAGTGCAAGTTGCTTCCAGTTAAAACAGCTCAAACACACATTTCTATAGCCACTAAATGAACAAAATGATTATCAAAATGATTAAAACGATGCTGAAAAACTAATTAATTTACATTACAAATTGCATTTTTTTTTTCTCAGTTAGTTTACTTTTTTATATTATTCAAAAAAAGATTCTTCTCAAGTATGAACTATATTATATCCAGAGGTGGACAAAGTACACAACTTCCTTACTTGAGTAAAAGTACAGATACTACTGGTCAAATATTACTCCGTTACAAGTAAAAGTTGTAAAGACCGATTTTTACTTAAGTAAAAGTACAGAAGTACTTGTTTTTAAGTATCAAAAGTAAAAAGTAAATGTCAATGCATTGTTTTATTATTGTTGTATGTAATATAGTACCTTATGGCTCTGAATCTATGCCTGTCTACCTACCCATATATCAATATCAAATTTATTTCTAGAACACAGTTACAGTAGTGGGATTGAATGTGAGATTGAATAAGTGCACTCAATAACGTCCTACATCATGGTTTCGGACACCCAAATGGCTGTTCCCTCAAACAGTGCCCTATTTAAAGTTGTATGACTTTTAGTATGAACATATTGGCCTCACAAAACAGTGACAAAATTCGTATTTAGAAGACCATTCCCAACACTGAAAATGAAAATCAGGTTGATGTCAGAATCCTACGTCAGATTTACGTTAATCTCCAACATTGGGCAGACGCTGTATTGTGGTTGAAAATGAAAATCGGGTTGACATCAGAAACCAACATCAGTCGGGTTCTGACGTCAACTCGACTTTCATTTCCAACCAATATCCAACATCTATCTATCTACCTTCTACTCAAGGACGTAGTGGAGTAAAAAAGTATGATATTTGTCTTTCAAATGTGGTGAAGTTAAAGTAAAAAATGTCCAGAAAAAATAATACTCAAGTAAAGTACAGATACTCAAGTAAATGTACTTTGTTACTGTCCACCTCTGATTATATCCTATATCATACTATATGAGCCATAAAAGCCTAATGTATCAAATATAATACTCAAAAAACACATACTCAAACTTACAGTATTTAATTTTTTTGTTGTAATTTTTTTATAAAGGTTCAATAATTTGTTCCATTTAGAAAACTCTATTAAAAAAATTATTATTATTATTTACTAGATCATCTTTGTTAACAAAAGTTATTCAATCAATACACTCCTGACCTGACCTGACCTGACCTGACCTTTCAGACTCCTGCTTGTAAACATCAATAATGTTCTCCACAAGTAAATTGCGCTGCAGTCCATAAACTCCATGACGGTCCAAGACAACCTCACGCCGACAGGAAGGGCAGCGGAAACGGCCTCCAATTCCAACCTGGAAGAGAGATGGCTGCACATCTTACTCAGCATGCTGTTCTTCAGCTGTCAGCATGATTTGTGTATCAATTCTTTTTAAGGAAGATATACAAAATAAACGGCTAGGATGGTTAACTGGACTAAAATATAACATCACTTTGTTAGACTAATTGGACTCTTTTGTAGGCTACCTCTATAGAGATGCACCATGAGTTCTTCAAGGGGGTAAGATGATCTTATATGGTCTGAATTCTGTGGTTGTGTGAATCTGCGTTTTGTTCTGTGTGTCCTTTCAGAATTGCTGTCTTGAAATGTGTTAACCCATATGTACTTACCGTATGTAAACTAACTGTGCAATACAGTCCACATAACAACCATTTACTTGCATTTGCCTTAATCAACACAGAAAGTCTTGTCCTCCTGAGCATGAATAGAGATTGTAAACAGAGGAGTTTGAGACAGGAATCCTAAAATAGTCATCTCTTTAATATGTCTCAGCAGCTGAGGCTTATGCGGCGAGTCATATACTAATGCAACTAACTTGTTCTTGGCTTGAGTTTTAAAGTGACTCCGAGAGGTCAAAAGGCAAGTGTATATGAATTGTGAACTGCAAATCAAATTTGAATTTTAAAGCTTTTTTTGTGTTCAAAATGTAAAAAAAAAAAAAAAAAAAAAAAGATATATATATATATAATAAGCAAGTACATCCAGTACATAACATAATTTTGTGTTATCCTGAATCACTATGGTACACCTGTAAGTGTAAATGTTCGGACTATTTTAGACTGGTTCGGGTCGGCCTCGCTGCGGAGTAGCTTAGTGCCTGCGTGACTCATCATAGACATAAACAGAGAAAAATAGCTCCGGCAACAATGTTCTTCCGCAAGACGCATGGAGTTCTGTTTATCAACCGCTAGAACGCCAAAGGTTATGAAGGTTAAGTGGAATTAAAATGAATAATAAAAAAAAAAAATCATTTGACCCCAATAACTGTAGGCTAATTTAGGTTGTTGAACTGATGTTTTTGAAAGTGATTTGGATGTTTTATATTCTTTACAGATTTATGGACCAGATTTCATGCATTTCCTTGAATGGCATTATCTGATGAATTTCTCTGAATTGCAGTTTAAAATGTCACTTTCTAATAATCCAATTCAGATTTTAATTTAACCTCCTGAGCATAAATAATTACAATTTTAACACTAGAATTAAAATTCCAGTTCTTAAATTCTAAATTTTGTCCAACAATGGTTCTTAGAGGAGAAGAGATTAACAAGTGTTTTTAGCATTCCTTTGGACCACTTTCCCAACTTACTCATGGCTTTTAACCTTTGCCTATATGTGGAAGTGTAATGGAAGACTGGTGAGGTATCAAACTTCAGTTAGGTGCAGAGGAGGAGAAGGATTATGCAGGCAAAACATTTCGCATTACTAAGGACTCTCTTTTCATATCAATACACCCATTGTGCAGTGCATGAGCGCTAAACCCCTGACGGCTCAAATGCATCAAATGTAGGCCATCACCTATTTTTATACCTCAGATTTCAGGCAGGGGATTGAGTTTAAACATTTACAATCCCCACCTGTTGGGTTTCACATATTAGCATGACAGGTGTCTAGAAAACTGTCTGTTTACTGCAGTCATGACACTTTTACATGTTATTGAGCGTCCATAGTTCTTAGCAAATAGCATTTTAGCTCATAGAAAAGACTATGGTTTATGAAGGAAACTGACACCTCATGTTTAATCTGAAAAAATATTTTAATAATCCGAAGAACCTGTTTCTGATGGTTTCCCTTACGAAAAAGAAGTTCATTCAAGTGTGCTATTCGTATATTTCTTTGAAACTAAAAATAAAAAAGTCAAACCAGAAAGGGTTAACAACTGTGAAGCTTTTGGGGTGTTGATGGACTTGATCTACTCCATCTGTGTTTTGATCATCGCTCTGAATCGCATCTGTGGATTCAGATTTAGCTTTTTGTTTACAATATTGCTTTTTTTTTTTTAAGAAACAAATACATTGAAGTGTTGATAAAAATGACACATGAAGCTAGAATAAAATGTTTTTAAAATGGGAAGAGTTAAAGTAGTTAAAGGTATATTTCAAGTATATAGGAATTTATAGTAATACATGAAAAGCAAATAATGTAGAAATAGAAAACTATAAGTATGATGTTGTTCACTTAAAAAAACATACAAGAATACTTGCAGTATAAAACTACTATAGTAAACTAGTAGTTTACTGAGAGTATACTTCAAAGTGTACTTTCATAAACTAAAAAATATGCTACAAGTATTTGACTAGTAAACTATCTGTATAAGATCACTTGAAGTATAGTTGCAGTACAAACGAAAAACGTAGTTGGAAAACAATTGTGTACTCAAAGTTTACATTTAAAGTATCCTAAAAAGTATACTTTTATACACTAAAAAGTGTGCCAATTTAGTCCCAAGTAGTATTGAAACAGTATACCCCTAGTGCATTGATATTAGTGTACTTAGCTTACATAAAGTATACTTAAAATACACTTGAACTTCACTTAAGTATACTTCATAAAATGAAATTGAAGTATACTTAATTTTCATAAGGGTAACACGTAAATGTTCCTACATCCACACATAAACCATCCTCCTCTTGGCATATGGTACACACCTGGTACAGTTCATTGGCACACTTGCGGCAGAGGTTGTGCAGACAGGGCAGAATAACGACTGGCTTCGTAAACACGTCCAGGCAGATGGGACAGATGAGTTGTTTCTCCAGCGTCCCCATCGAGGGGTCTTTGTGGTCAGAGCGTATATCCAGTGGAAGAGACATGGCCGTGTGCCCCCGCTGACCCCACGCTCACTGGAAAACTAAGTTAGGAGAGCGAAACCACAGCTGAGGAGATGAGACGCCACCGTCTCCATGTCTCTGTGCAGTTCTTATGTGGATTTCCAGTCTCTCGAGACAGAGGGCAGTCGCTTTGCCCCAGAGCTCGAACGGGACGATGTGGGCCTGAGTTGGTTTGCAGCTGGAAATGTGTGCATGTGCCAGAAGGGGAAGGTGTCTGGTTTCTTGCTGGCTCACTGATCAGTTGTGCCCATTTCAGGCAGCCAGTGGAATGCTGGGAAATATAGATGATGCCCTTTCTCCTGTTACTCCAATCATTCATGTCCTCAGTCTTAAAACCAGCCAACAAAGTAAATAATACCAGAATAGCAACAGCATAAGGAAAGAATGTTTATGAAGTGTACCTGAATCTTTTAACACAAAAACGTCTATGCTTGTACGGGTGTATTTGAGTTTCAACTGCTTTCATCCATACAATGAAAGCCGATGGGACACCCTTTGTCAAAGTTCAAACATTTTACTTTAATACATACATAACTTTTCTTACTTTCACTTAAATATGTGTTTTTGGTTTGATATTAATTGAACTAAGATTTATTTCTTGCAACATTAGCGCTTTTTTAGCAGATCATTGGCTTTGCACAAATACACACAAACACCACGGATACATTTTAAGTTTCCTTTCACATTTATTTTACAGTTGTAATTCAGACCAATTATCCATGTTACATCTCTCTGACACAATATATTCATGCTACAACAATTTCAGCTGATTTGATCCAGAATGCGCAAAATAATTCTGTACAATGGTCATTTTCGCTTACACATATTGAACTACGTTTTATTATTTATTAACATTTATTAAAAACAGGAAAATAATAAATAAAATCTTGTTTCTCATCACCACTATTTCCTTCATTTATAACATGATTGTGTTTAGGTGTAGCACTCAGACACAAGGCTCCATTCCTTCTCAGACTGGAAGCAACAGGATCAATATCTGATCAATGCTTTTTCATTTATGATCGTGAACAAATACAACAAATAATTGGACAGGAAAACTGGGATAATTGAAACCAAAGATAGATCATCTGTGTTACAGCTTGTGTTGAGAAATAATATTTTGCAAATAAAAAGCGTTACACATTGTGAACAGTTTTAGAAATGTTTAGAAACATGATCACTAATATAATCTGCCAGTGCCTAATGCTTCAGACATAAATGAATTACAAAACAAACTATGAGATACATCTAGACACCTATGAAATATCCACAATCATGTGAACCTAAACAAATAAAACATACACATTTGGGGTGAATTACACACATTTTCCAAACATCCTCTTTCAAGTGCATGTAAATGAATGTTTAAAATACAAATGCCCAACAGTGACAGCTATACAGCTTAAAGAAATGACAAGTGAACACAGTACATAGATGGTGGTACAGTGATTAAACTCAGTTTTAAACAGCACACACACAAACACATATAGTGTCTAAAACAGAAATTTCCTACTTTAAAGTCTGTATGCTATTGAAGCTTGTTTCCGCCGCTCAATAAAAAAAGTAATGCCACTTTTTATCTCACAAATCTGACTTTTTCACTCACTTTTCTCGGCGGAAACAAGCGTCCATAGCATGTTCACTCCTATCAAAATTAAAATGCATGCATTCAGAGAGATTGCAAGTGTCAGGGTTCCCAAAACTTTCAACCAATGATGATTTTTCCATGACCTTTCCATTCACCCAGGATTACTAGATAAGGCTTTGCAAATTCCTTTTTAGGAGTGTAGCTCATGAAGTTTACTTATTTGCTAGATTCCAAGTCACAAATTGGGAAACTTCCCAGGTTTTCTATGAGTGTGGGAACCCTGAACCGTGTATGAATGATATGATCAAAACCAGCGAGCATGAACTATAATAGTCTGAAGGATACAGATCACAGAGTTTTTGGCATAATAACAGTAATAATACTGTTGATGTGTATTAACTAGAGCACAATGTTATGTAGACCTGATTACATTAAACCAGGCACTAGGGATCAAGATCAAATTATGGGTCCAATTACAGCCAAAACAAACAGAACCACAGTTGTTCAAATACAATTACTAAAATGTTTCATTAATAAAACAACTTCGGGTCAGTGTGAAACTAAAGAATCAATTAGTCAGTGAACTTAATGTTTCTAAATTATATGGGAAACATAAGTTAACATGATTTATGCAGATGAATGCCTTTACCCACAATGCCCTCTGAAACCACAAACCTGAGGAATGCAAAACTAATGCGCAACCCTTTAACTTAAAGCCTTATATTGACTACCATTAATATATATATTTTTCATACTACGGAAGTCAATGGGGATCAGAAACTGTTTGGTTACCCACATTCTTTAAAATATCTTATTTTGTGTTCGACATAAGAAAGGAACTCAAACAGGTTTAGAACAAATTGAGGGTGTAGTAAATGATGACAGAATTTTCATTTTTGGGTGAACTATCCCTTTAAGAATACAGATGGAAATACAAAACACATGTACAAGAATAAATAACCAAGCACAGTCTCAGTATGTATCGGACAATCCCAATCTCCTGTTCCAGTGACCACACACACACACACACACACCACAGTAAGACATGTGGCTGATATTAAGCAATAGCTAAGCACTGCATGATTATATTTGACAGTACATGTCCACCGGATGCCATTAACACATAACCGTCTCACATAAACATTCACAGCATGACACAGCAATGTTTCCTCAATCGTGTCCTCAGTGACTACACTTCACTGCTTTCCTGTTTAAAAAAATATAAATGTATGTGTACTACTGAAAACCCTTTCCTGTTGATGTAACGAAACATGCTTGAAATTTTAATCGGAAGGATTATAAGTTATATATTGTGACTTTTGCTTAAAAATGGCACAGGTCTCTTTGTTACTAGTCTATATAACATGAGCAGAATTTTTCTGTCAAAGACATAAACACTTTTCAGAATGTGGAAATATGAAAACAACCCAGGACAGCGTTTATGATGCGATTGTGAGGTTTGTGCTAATCATATGCATGGAAAGGGCAATAACTTTTGAAAAGTTTGGGATCGGTAAGATTTTTTAAAGGTTTTTAAAAGATGTCTTTTCTGCTCACCAAGGCAGCATTTCTTTCATTAAAAACTTAGAAAAAAGGTGAAATATTATTACAATGAAAAACAACCGTTTTCTGTTTTAAAATATTTAATTATTATTATTCCAGTGATATCAAAAGCTGAATTTTCATCATTACTCCAGTCTTCAATGTCACATGATCCTTCAGAAAACAGTTGTGCTGCTTAATATTTTAACTTTTTTTCAGGATTCTTTGAATAAGTCCAAAAGAACTGAACTTAAAATAAAAGTTATTTGTAATAGAAATCTTTGTAACACTATAAATGTCACTTTTGATCAATTCAATTAATCATTGCTGAATTAAAGTATTAATTCCTTCCTGAACCCAGGCTTTTGAATGGTAGTGTTTGAATGATTTGACAACTTCAACCATTATCAAGTTGTTTGCAGTAAGTTAGTGAAACACCAGCTTCATTGGCCATTATCAAAGCTGAATGCATTTAAACATACACAAATATTTGTGTATGTCCTGTTGTTACGAATTAATTCTCAAATAAGATTGATCAAAATTATCTTCACTGATCATGTAAACAAATGCAGTGTGAAAGATGAAGCATGGATCAAAGCAGGAAGACTGTATGGACACTGTAAGAAAGTCTGTGTGTGTGTGTGTGTGTGTGTGTGTTGAATATAAGCAGGTTTGGGGATGATAGAAGTAAAAGGCAGATAAAAATAACAACTCGCTTCTTGCCCTGTACAGTGGAGCATTTCAGGTTTCTCAACAGAAGATCTGTAACTAACTAACCCCCCCTCATCCTCTGGATCACTCATCCCCCACGAGACCTCTTCCGGGGATGGTGGTCCCACGTGTGAGAGAGCGAGGGAGGTTTTAATAGCTGGCGTCTGTCCGGTAGCTGGTGTGGTAAGAGTCTGCTTTCAGCTGAGTGGTCTCTGTGGCGGAGGACGGCTGCATCACGATGGGGCTGCTGCCATCTGTGGAAACAGACACCTACTTTACAATACGACCAGCTAACAGCCCAAACTGAACCCAGGTGATAAGCATTTCAGGCATGATTTTAAGCGCCAGGAAGCTGAACGGACCTTTGAAGGCCTTTAACGGCAATTCTAAGTGAAACAGGCAATAATGTTGGGCGGGAACTGATTTTATCCATTAGGATTTGATTGAAACCAATGATACTATTGACCTACCTGCGCGGCCTTGGTTATGCCAGCAGAAAAGAAAAGTTTCATTTCAGATAAAAAGCAGATTAAATTATGACATTGTGCCGAAAGAGAATGAAACCAAACGTTATTCCTTTACAACAACATGCAATGAATTGTGTACAATAGTGCCAGGGACATTTATACGGTGGCCGAGAGAGCTCAACGCGTCGAAACTAAAGAAAACACATGCAAATAGAAAAACACCCGCAAATTAAGAAAAGATTGTCATCAGTTTCACAACACACGTGTGCTACAAATACTCACAACACAACCAAATACAGAAACGCGCTGCAAATAGCACAGACCACAACGGAAACGTTTTCGGGTGACCCCAATAAGTGACGAACCCGGCTGGGACGTGCTTATTGCTCGTGAGCATCCCTATGCCCTACTCCCTTCGAAGGGCAGACGGCAGAGCCCTTGAAGTGGGCACTTTGGAGTGAGCACGGCACTTGTGTGCCATTATGTAGCCGTTTGGAACGGACTTGATGAAGGGAGCAAAGAAAGCCAACTTAATTTCCTCATTATTTTCACCTGGGATGTTCCCATGACAACGGTGTCCATCAGCTGAATAGCTGTTATTACCAGACACATCTTATTATTGCTGTTAACATAACTATTGCAAATAAATATACATTTTATACAAAAAAGTTTTCAAAATATGCATTATATATCTGTCTGTGAGTGTCTCAACTTTAAAACTTTCCATCTCATCTTTGGACCATGCATTACCTAACATTTCTTATGAAACTTATTTAAACATAACATGACAAAATTTGTACAATGTAACTGATCTTTTTCTCTATCTTTTTTATTTATTTAGTTTAATTTAGCTCATTGTTCTTTTCTCATTAGTATTCTGATGGCATTGAACATACTGTTAATACATTTTGTAAATTGTATACAAAGTTGTATGTCATAAACATGTCATCTCTGTATGTTTTGCAAAAAATAAAAATAATAAATAATAAAATAAAATAGGCTTTGAGCTGTAAGCACGTCCCAGACGGTTCGTCACTTATTGGGGTCCCCTGGAAACATTTTCGTTGTGTTCTGTTCTATTTGCAGCGCGTTTCTGTATTTGGTTGTGTTGTGAGTATTTGGAGCAAACGTGTGTTGTGAAACTGATGAAGATGTTTTTTTTCTATTTGCATGTGTTTTCTTCAGTTGCAGTGAATTGAGCTCTCTCGGGCACCGTACATTTATTTAAAACCCCATAAAATTGTTTGATGAATGTAGTTTTATTTCCAGATTTATTTCCTTTTGAAACGTAGGGGAGGGGGCATATTGAAGGCGTTTAAAAAAATACTTAATAGCATTTAGACCACTAAACTTGAGAAGAACCAATATTAAAATTCTGTCTGATACCAATAAACTGAATTATTAATGCTATAGCCAGTAACCAATAATTGGCTGATAGAAAATTATTTACAATTTGGTCAAAAAAAAAAAAAAAAAAAAAAAGAAAAAACGAAAATCAACCAGATTCAAATGCTATGAATTTAGGTATGACAACATTATAATAATATTGCTAAAGATTAGATTCAACAGTGTTATTAAATTATTAGTGTTGATAAATGAACTTGCTATATGTATTGTTTTAATAATTAACAAGTTAAACAAATTAAACATTATTTTAGATCATTGAAATATTGAAAACTTTATTATTATTTTACATATACTGTCATTTTAATAAAATAGAATTTATTGAATATCCTGCAGAACTGCATTTCTTGTTATTTTTTTATTTGTATGACTAAACATTGAAATAACAAACAGTCCATTAAAAAAAAACAAAAAACATTAAAGGGATAGTTCACTTTGAAATTAATTTTTGATATGTTTTAGCTTACCTCAAGGGCATCCAAGATGTAGGTGTCTTTGTTTCCGCAGTAGTTTCAATTTTGATATTTTTAGGTCAAACCGTTCTTGTCTGTCAGTCATATAATGCAGGTCTGTGGTCACTGTCTCAAAACACAAGCACAGAGTCCAAATTAAAACAATTCCCCATCGTCCAAATGAAACAATTCCCCATCATAAGTACACATTGATGGCCTAAGACACGAAACGAGCGGTTTGTGTGAGAAAACGAACAGTATTTATATAGTTTTTAGCTCTTGAAAACAGCACACGTCCAAATGGTCTGACGGCGCGGGCGAGTATAGATGTATACATAGATGTCGCCTTGGCTACGGTTTCGTTCCAATGAACTGCAGTAGCGAAGGCGACATCTAGTGTATACATCTATACCCGCATAGATATATACACTAGATGTCGCTTTGCTACGGTTTCGTTCCAATGAACTGCAGTAGCCAAGGCGACATCTACGTATACATCTATACTCGCCCGCGCCGTCAGACCATTTGGACGTGTGCTGTTTTCAAGAGCTAAAAACTATATAAATACTGTTCGTTTTCTCACACAAACCGCTCGTTTCGTGTCTTAGGCCATCAATGTGTACTTATGATGGGGAATTGTTTCATTTGGACGATGGGGAATTGTTTTAATTTGGACTCTGTGCTTGTGTTTTGAGACAGTGACCACAGACCTGC
Source organism: Scardinius erythrophthalmus (assembly GCF_964197995.2). Taxonomy (NCBI): domain Eukaryota; kingdom Metazoa; phylum Chordata; class Actinopteri; order Cypriniformes; family Leuciscidae; genus Scardinius; species Scardinius erythrophthalmus. Next base: position 21,505,688 of record NC_138235.1, read on the forward strand.
ATTATATGACTGACAGACAAGAACGGTTTGACCTAAAAATATCAAAATTGAAACTACTGCGGAAACAAAGACACCTACATCTTGGATGCCCTTGAGGTAAGCTAAAACATATCAAAAATTAATTTCAAAGTGAACTATCCCTTTAAGGGCCAGATTTACTAACAGCTTGCGCCAGCGCAAACCCTCTTTTGGCATTAAAAAACTACTGTCAGGATTTACTAAAAGACAGGCAGTGAAAAATTAGCACTGAAAAGGCATTGGCACAGTTATTGCACATGCATTTGAAGGAGTTTCACTTTCAGACACAAAATCTATGGGAGGAAAGAATTTAAATGAATCGTGCAAGGTGATTTACTGGGTTTGTGCTAATCAATTTACTGTTTTTTGAGCCATTATTTACCAGCAAAAAAACTGCCGTACTTGGTACACGGCGTTGGTCATTATGGAAATGATCCAGCTGCGTCTGTGTTCTTTAATTTGTGCATCGTCAGCAGATCAAGTGCAGAACTATCACTTCCATCACTGCTTTTTTGGAATTGCGCTCTCAAGCTAATTTGCCCTGTTTAATAAGTCTAATAAGTCACCAGACCACAACATGCTACTTGCTATTGGTTGTCAGCGTCAGGTGGTATTGGTGGGAGGAGACGGTCTCATTCTAGAGAACTTTTATTAGACTTTTATAAATACACTAGCTTATACATGACCTCAAAAATACACGCATGGACTAATAGCCACAAAACTTCTATTTTGATCTTGAAACCATGTTAATTTGACTATTGTGAATGAATGAGCGAGTCAGTGTGTCTCACCTCTCTCATCAGACTGCATCTGAGCTTCCAAGTCTTCAGGAGACACATAGAAATCCGGCTCATCTGACTGCGGAGGATGAGGTTTACACTTCCCACAGCAGCAGTTACAACAGCAGCACAGACAGCAGCAGAAGTAGCAGCCCGTGGCCACACCGCAGAATATAAACAATGCCTGGCAAGAGGGGGAAAACGAATTCAACAGAAATAACAGGATGCACATACATTTAGTATTTACACCATGGTTCAAATGTTTAGGGTCAGAGGTCTCTTATGCTCACCAAGACTGCATTTATATGCTCAAAAATACAGTCAAACAGTAATATTGTGAAATATTATTACAATTTATATTTTAAAATGTAATTTATTCCAGTGATGACAAAAGCTGAATTATAATCATCATTAGTCCAGTCTTCAGTGTCACATGATCCTTCAGAAATCATTCGAATATGCTGATTTGATGCTCAAAAAACATTTCTTATTATCATCAGCATTCAAATAGAAATCTTGTGTAACCTTATAAATGTATTTACTGTCACTTTTGATCAATTTCACACACACTTGCTGAATAAAAAAAATATTAATTTCTTAAAAAACAAAAAAGCTTACTGACCCAAACCTTTGAAAGGTAGTGTATGTTACTTTGTATATATCTTGTATGTGTGCTTGTGTGTATGACTAACCTTGGCCCACCAGCTGGACAATACGAAGTACGTGTTAACATTCTCCTCTCCAAACTGTTCTGCCACGTAGAGGCCCAGAGATCCGTATTTGTCATAGATGTTGCGTTTGGTGGGGTCTGATAAAATGGCATGAGCGTTGTTGATTTCTTTGAATTTCTCAACCGCTTCTGGATTGTCAGGGTTCTTGTCTGGGTGGAATTTCAGAGCTAATTTCCTGCAAACAAAAAGAGAAGAAATGAGAATGAATCTTTTATTAATGCAACTATGATCCTTCCTGTCATCACTGCCAATCTTGCTTTTAGATGTGTTAATGTGAAACTATGGCTATGCACAGAATGGTATACTATCTGGCAACTATTATTTTAATATAGTATGTGAAATACTAAGCATTATTTGACAATAAATGTTGGTAAATGTAGTCAGTCATCTGGGTATTCATGCGCAAAGAAAATTTACATACTGCAGTGTGTAGAACGTTATCCTGAACACATGGAAGTGAGGAAAATGTTCTGTCACCCTCTAGTGGATTTAATTGAAAACTCAAATGTGCTTAACACAAGGAAATTTGTGTTTACCAACCCAATCCCTCTTGAGTAAAGTAAAATAAAATTCAGAGCAATTTCTCCACTATTTTTATTGGTAATGTTGTAAATCTTTCTATGTCCCTCCAGGGTGTCTCACCTGTAGGATTTCTTTATGTCTTCTTGTGCCGTGTTCTTATCAACTCCCAGGACAAGGTATAGGGATTCTCCCGACGTGGAGAGTGAACGCTGTCTCTGCTGCTCCGCCATTACTATCACACACACTCACACACTCTCCCCTCACACAACCACCTCCTCTGTCTGAAAGAAAAAGAAGAGAAACGTGCGTGTTATATGTGCTGTGTGCGCCTATATGTCTGTTATTTCCACTGCTTTCTGGTTTCTTCCTTTTCACAAACAGCAGCATAACATGTACATACAGAAAAATGCAAGCATGTACATGCCGCCATCCCAGGAATGCAGCAATACAACTTTTCAGTGTTCAATTAATTTATTATATCCACTATTTTTTCACCCTGTTACTCTTTAGCTCAGCAAAATACTGAGAACCACCATTATTATGTCAGTCAGAGTCATAGGTTCATCATTGACCCAAATGTCTCTGTTCTGAGAGCACTAAGTCACTGCATTAACATTGTGTACACTCACTGCACTACAAAAAGTCATGTGACTGCAGCACACAGGGCGGTGTTTGAGAGGAAGGGAGAGATGCTATTTCCCTTTAAGTGCGGATTTCTTTGCCATGGCTAACCCTAATTCGCATACAAGCTAATCATAGTATGTTAAAATAGTATGCCAAAGGTGGCGGGTGCTCTTCCAGTGCACAAATAGCCTTTGAGCATGGTGAACGAGTATGCTTCAGCATAGTAAACACACACACACACACACACACACACACACACACACACACACACACACACACACACACACACACACACACACACACACACACACACACACACACACACACACACACACACACACACACACACACACACACACACACACACACACACACACACACACACACACACACACACACACACACACACACACACACACACACACACACACACACACACACACACACACACACACACACACACACACACACACAAAACTGTAGGGCGGGACTTGATATGCATCTGTTCTTTATTGGGCGTTGCACTCAAAAGTGGAGGCAGATAAACATGAGCTTGCAGGGTGGACTTTTAGTGACTAAATTATTGGAGGCCTGTGTACGTCACCAGAGAAGTCTGACTTTTTCACCGGAAGGTCCAGTTATGACATTTCGATTAAACGTTCCAAGGTCAATAAATAAATAAATAAATAAACAAACAAACATATTCATGGATGAATTGTACACAACACGATCTATAATATGCATTTATAAAAGTGATAGGGTGAATCTTAATTTCATTTTGACTTTATTGTATAAACCTGAATGTATAATAAAGAGGAAGTGGGAGATGCTAACGTATCAAACAAGCTATCAAATTTAAAAGCTATCAAGCTATCAAGTTGCATGTCCCATTACTGACATGTTTTACTCAAAAGTATATACTTTCCCCATCACCAGTGTCATCTGATTATATGACTATAGAATAATAATTATAATTTTTATTGTCATTATTATTAAATAAAAATAATAAATAAATAAAAAACTATTTACAATTTAAATTATTCTAATTTGCCGTCAAATAAATGTATGCGCTGCAGGTTTCCAATTGAAGCATGGCACTGTTAATTTACACACTTATAATTCATTATCTTTGGTTTCAGAGTCTCAGAGTGGCAGTCCTGTAAAAGAACAACGCAGCTCAAAAAAAACACAAACACAATATCATGAAAGGCACGTTGGTAAATAAACAGTTGGAAATCCACAGTGTATTTATTTATTTAAATCGCAGCCTTTGAGTTTTGATAATCACACTAAGTACCATACCACAAAGTGATTTTATTTTGATATATCTTGCAATCTAATAAATGTTTAAAAAAAAAGAAAAGAAAAAGAATAAATGCCAAGAGCTTTTTAAAATTGCAAGCTTCAAACAGATTTTTTCGACTTTAATTCTTGATAAAGAAAATTAGGTCTATATGAGAATTTTTTTTTTATTTTTATTTTTTGCAGTGTGCCATTATTATCAGGACAATCAAGCATATTTTACCCCTCATTAACAGTTCATTAAGCTCACTTTATGCAGACGGACAAAAGTCTGGCTCAGTCAGAGAATTTGCTATATGACTATTGCGTCAGGTAGGTGTAGGTGAACACATGGAAGGAGATAGGGAGGCAATGTCTTCCACACAGGGAGAATCAGAAGTTGTACGCAGGAAAGTCAATTAACCCATTAACCCAGAGTAATTCAGGTTAAGACACTTCCACACAAAATGGCTGCAAGGAGAACAAGAGACATTTCACTGTCACAAGAGGTCAATAAATGAATCAATTGTTAGCAAAAAAAAGAAAAGAAAAAAAAAGAAGAAGATTTATATATTTATTTTTTCATTCAAGGAGCTTTCTTAGCGAGACAGTTTCGTTTCCATTACAGGTTAATCGTGCAGCTTGTCAGAGAGTCTTAGCAGATTAGTATTAGCGGAGCGTCTGAATAAGTGAAGGGTTATTTCTGTCCCTTCTCAAACCTTAGGTGCTTCTTCCCATAATTCCTCTAGGTGTGATACTCTAAGAGAGTGTGTTTGGGTCAGATTTCGTTGGGCTTCACAGCTACTACTAGATGTTATCTTAGAGTAGCCTTTGACCATTTCATTTGTGTCAAAACAAATACACCATATGTTCAGATGTTAGTGGTCCTTAATATTGCTCATGCTTAGGATTTTCAAAATTCGTATTAAAGGGGTGATTGATTATGATTTCACTTTTCTAACTTTAGTTAGTATGTAATGTTGCTGTTTGAGCATAAACAACATCTGCAAAGTTACAACGCTCAAAGTTCAAAGCAAAGGAAGATATTTGCTTTTAAAGTCCACATGAAATCAAAATTAACCATATTTACTTTGTTTGCCTAAATTGATCGTTTTGTGGTGAACAATTCATCCATGCAAGTCAATCCACACCAAAAAAATTTTTTGGCTTCGTAATCTTTAATCAAAATCTGAAAATGCCCCTCCCCTCTGCATTGGAGGACCTTCCCTGATGACGTAGGTTTGACGGCTTGGTTTGGGAAACGCTTAACCACTCCCCTCAAACCGTTAGTCTGCTATGAGCAGAGATGGAGAGGAGGAGCGCTAGAGTAAAACCCTGCCCTATGTTCAATATTCCTTTTCACTGGGAAATACGTCACAACACTGAAAAGTCGTTTGCAACTTCCGGTTCACGCGGACTTTAAAGAAATCGTTTTTTAAGGACTACAACAAACGACTGATAGGAACTACACAACATTCCTCCCGGGTTAGTGACATCACAAACCCTAAAATTTACATAAACCCCGCCCCCGGGAAAACGCAAAAAAGGGGGCGAGTCCATGTTGAGAAGAGGAAGAGTTTTGTAGCAGAGCACATTTGTGAGTCTGCTCAAGCTGTCACAGCTGTCTTTTCACATTTATTGCAATACAGTACGTAACACAAATGCAATAGCATTCCACTCTGTAGGCATTTTACAACAGTTCCCACACTAGCGATTTATAGATTATCATAACAGAATATGCTAATCAAGGACTTGAAGATAGCTAACTCAACATCAGCAACATAAATTCATCAACGAACCATTCAGAAACGTCATATTGCATTCTACATGTTGTCACTTCTTCTTGAGTCTCTCCATCATTGTCCGACTCCGGTTTGAACATAAAAGGCAGAACAGTTTCTGACATTTAAGTGCGTGTCTGCTTGAGGTAATCGGCGCTGCAAAGGACAAGAGCTCTTGAAGCTCCGCCCTCTGTGCCATTTGCATTTAAAGGGACAAACAAAACAATGCGTTTTTTTGCTCACCCTCAAAAAGGGACAATTTCAACATGCTATAAAAAATTATCGGTGGGGTATTTTGAGCTAAAACTTCACATACACACTCTGGGGAAATCTTGTAAAAAGGGGCATTATACCGCCCCCTTAAAATGAAACTTCAGTGCATAACTGGTCTTTATACACGGTTGTTCCCTCAAAACCTTGCAATTACAAATTACGAATTTTGCTTGGCATTATATATATATATATATATATACATACACACACACACACAACAGTAATATCCAAGGAGGACCACAATATCATTAATTTGTTCAAAACTGTGTGCTGTCAGAGTATGTAAAGCATTTAATGAACTTGTCAACTGTTCTGTATAAGTATGCATGTAAGTACCATTCAAAAGTTTGGAGTCATTTTTAATGCTATTGAAAGAAGTCTTCAGAAATGTTGCATTTATTTGATCAAAAACACAGTAAAAACTGCATTTTTACTGTATATTGTGAAATATTATTACAAATAGCTGTTTTTGTAATTCAATATATTTAATATATTTCAATATTTATATTTATTCCTGTGATATGAAAGCTGAATTTTCAGCATCATTACTCCAATCTTTAGTGTCACATGGTCCTTCAGAAATCATCCTAATATGATTATGCTGCTTCATTTTTTTGTGATAGCCTACTTTTTTCAGGATTCCTCAATGAAAAGACAGTTTAAAAGGGCAGCATTTATTTAAAATAGACATGTTTTGTAACATACTGTAACAGCATATATACTGTAACCTCTGATCAATTTAATTTATCCTTGCTGAATTATAATTCTTTAAAAAAAAATCTTACTGATCCCACAGTTTTGAAGGATAGTGTTTGTTTGTATGAATGCAATCCTAGTAACATCTATTCTGCATACTTTATGCTTGTTTGGACGAAGCCTCTTTTGACTTCCACCAATAAGCAGTGACATCTCAACCCCCCAGTACACTGCAGAAACCATAACGCAGTGTGTTAAAAACAAGCATTAGCAAGCACAGATCAACCTCCCACAACAGCAGCTTAGCACCATGCACCACAAACATTTCCTGAGAATATGTTTTTTATTTTTTTTTTATTACACATTATAGTATCTAATATTGTGTCAGTAATAAGCATGTGTGTGTGTGGTCTGCTAGCAGATAGACTTCCTGCTTCAGTGGCTCATTAAATGTGAGTACTAATAGGGTTTTCATCAGGAGCAGGGCTCTGCAATGCAGCCTCACCAAAACACTACATCCATCTCTCTTCCTCTCACACACTCCCTTCCCCCTCCGTCTCTCTGCACCACCATATGGTCCAGCTAAATCTTTAGTGGCCACCTCAGCCTTTGGACTAGTACTAGAAGGCTGCCAAAATCTCTTCTCCACAGCTTAATGAATATCACTGAGTCCATGTCTCTCCCATAAATGTTTGTCCATCAATTCTCTGTCTGGTCCCTCTGTTTGTGTTCTAACATCCCTCCCACGCCACTATGTGCATCTGAGCAGGTGAAGTGATGCAGCTTGTTTTATGTGTGCTGGTTTTAAAAGGTCTGTTTGTAGAGGGATGGAAGAGCAGGACATGTTTGATGAGAGTCTGTACATAATGAACAAATACACAGTGGCTGTGACACACACACACACACACACACACACACACACACAGAATGTTGACGTAACTAAGACCAGGGTTATTCTCATGAGCCAAAACTAAAACCACAAAAAACATTTTCATCAATTGAAAGAAAATGAACATGAATTAAAATAAAACAAAATATAAAAAACTATTTTTAAGGTATTTGCCAAGGCAACATTTTTCATTTTTATTTAGTTTAAACTGAAGCACTAAACAAACTAAAACTTGATTAAAAAAATAACTATATAGACATAAAAAAGTACAATCAACTTGGATGTTTAAGTCATTTCAACTTAAATTACATTACTGACTTTAAAAAAAAACTGTTGAATCTTGCTTAACTTATAAAAAAAAGTATAAAATTGTGATGCGTTAAAGCAATGTAAAAACATGTTGTCATAACTTATTGATCATAATTTTGTACAGTGTAGAACAAAATTGCTAAAGTGTAAACTAAAATTAATCTAAAAGTTAAAACAGAAAATATACAAACAAAATCTAATTCAAAATATTTACAAAAACTATAATCGTAGTATATCAATGATATCACTGCGTAAAACAACATGTATTGATTATTGTTAGGCATAATTAAATGGATCTGAAGCATTTATCAAAACAACATAAGGAGCAAACAGGTGGCGTTTAAAGGTTGTGTGGATTTGATGAGGACGGGGCACAAAAGCTCTCAGAGAAGAAGACCAGACGCCAAACAGATGAAGTGTGGATGAACAAACAGCTGAGAGCACTACAGAAGCAAGGTTTTTATGAAAAGTCACGGGGTCTTGTGTCGATGATGGAAACTGCCATTTTTCTAATATAGAGATATGAAGAAATCAAGAGCCACAACTTCTTACAAGAATACCACGATAACTCTCATGGAAATGAATAATCCATTATAGCCCAGGATCAAGTTCATAATTTCAGCCACTTTACGTCACACAACTTGTGTCATTGTTCGGCATCCATAATGTAAGTCTACTTTACTACTTCCAAATAAACGAGGAATATAAAATACAGTAAAACTATTTGTTCCTTCATTAAAGGGTTAGTTCACCCAAAAATGGAAATTCTGTCAGTAATTACTCACCGTCATGTTGTTCCAACCCTGTAAGACTTTCATTCATCTTCGGAACACAAATTAAGATATTTTTGATGAAATATGAGTGCTGGATCACTCCTCTACAGGCTTATGGACACTATAACTTGCTGGCCTAGAAAATGTATTAAGACATCGTTAATATAGTCCAAGTGACTCCAGTGGCTCAATCTAAAGTTTATAAAGCGACGAGAATACTTTTTTGTGCGCAAAAACAAACAAAAATAACGACTTTATTCCACTATTCATTTCCTTCTCTCTGGACCTCGAGTTAGTTTACATAGAGTTTAAGCGTAGCGCATCTATGTTGCACGTCACCACGTAGGCTCACTATTGGGCGATGCTGGTCATGTGTGTGATACGTGGTGACGTGCAACACAGACGCGCTACGCAAAAACACTACGTGAAAAAACTCGAGGCCCAGAGAGAAGGAAATTAAAAGTGGAATAAAGTCGTTATTTTTGTTTGTTTTTGCGCACAAAAAGTATTCTCGTCGCTTTATAAACTTAAGATTGAGCCACTGGAGTCACTTGGACTATATTAACAATGTCTTTAATAAAATTTTCTGGGCCAGCAAGTTATAGTGTCCATAAGCCTGTGGAGGAGTGAGCCAGCACTCTGATTTCATCAAAAATATCTTAATTTGTGTTCCGAAGATGAACGAAAGTCTTACGGGGTTGGATCAACATGAGGGCGAGTAATTACTGACAGAATTTTCATTTTTGGGTGAACTAACCCTTTAAATCGTCATTTATGTGGCCAATTATTGCAAAATGAGAAAAAAAAAATCTACAAATCAGACAACTCACAACATCCTACTGACTGGAAAACAAGCTATCAGTTGAACTACCTATAATATCGGTGAAAGGAAACTTTGTCACATGATGTGATTTTAGTATCAGCACCTGGGAAGACAGAGAGGGGTATGCTGAGTAACATCAGTCATAAGTTAGACACATCACTAACCCCGAGAAATGTCTGCAGTCGCCACAGAAACAATGGTGCAGTTGTTAAGATCCGCAGACTAATTCTGTTATCAACGGTTGCCAGTCAAGTTACTTTAGTTCTTACAAAAATCTACAGCGTCGCATTTACTCACAATTACTTTTGTGTCTTAGGACTCTTAATGACATGTGGTTCCTCTTCTCATGGTTCATGCGTTTCATTTCCTATGTTTGCCTGGTTTCTGCCTTCACATACACGTTCAAAAAACGCATTATTTTTCACATATTTTACATTATTACAGCACCTCTCTCCCCAGTCTGGCTCGAACACGCCGTCTAGGTCCTGTATTGATGAAGCCCCTCCTTCCGAAATACGAAATGTGCTGTGATTGGTTAGATGGCCCAGTGTGTCGTGTTTGACACCGTGTAGTGCGTGTTTGGGAAATGTCCCGTCCCTCCATAACTGTGAGCTCTAAATGTTGGGGTTAAAATGTTCAGGAATAGTGTTAAAAATAAATTAACAACTCTAAGTTTGTCTGCCTTAAGAAAGGCCAAACAAAGGGGATTTGGAAACGTTAAAGCTGAAAAAGTGGAAAAGCATAATAGGACCCCTTCAAAGTAGTGCATATTATTTACATATATGAATAATCATTTGAAGCGTACTGTATGTTTTATACACAGCAAAAATAGCCTGTATTTGACAGAAATGTCAGCAAGATGACCATCTAGAAAGCGCAGTGAATGTTTATATGGTGGTCAACGAATGGGACACTAAATTATATTTAGCATTCCCTTCATTTACCACCATATAAACGGGCCGTCAGAGAATCTGCTTGCCAAACAATACAGAATTTTGTATAGAATACAGTCATTTTGTACCCGCAAGGACAAATTATAGAAAGATATGTTTTCTTGACATAATTTTTCGCTGTCTTTTTATATGTCATCACATTAAAGCGTTTGCTGCTGAAATGTGGTACAGGAAACATTGCTTACATTTTTATTTTATACTGGGATAATTCTGGGGTGGCAAAGCTCTTTGTTAGGGTGGCAGTTGCCACCCCGGTAGATCCGGCCCTGTATGCCACAAACTTCACACACTTCAGAAAATACAGAATTTAACTGATCCGCATTTTGGCTTTCTTATATGATGAGTGGGTTTGGCATCATGGCGGCTTTGTTTCCAGGACAGGTGCACCGTTAAAAAATGCAACACACACCTCCCAGAAATCCTGTAGAATTCAACCAATCAGATGATGACTAATCAGATGTTTACCATTTTCTGCGCATATGCGTTCAGCCAACGGTCTGAGGCTGAGACTGACATCAGAGAACCACAAATAAAACGAATGTGTTGTTAAATTATTAAAACGTTCATTTAAAATCTCAGGGGGTACTTCAAGCAAATATTTTAAGACAAATGAGTTTGACTTCGATAGACAAAAAATGTTGGGAATCCCTGTTTTAAGTGAAGCTGATGGAGTAAGTTCCCTCCTGTGATTGCTTATGGTGACCTAAATTAAATATGCATGCCATGTGAGGTGTGTAATTTTCAGGTCAGGAATACACATATGCATACACATACACAAGACAGGGGATGATGATGAGCATCTGTCGGCCAGCTCTTGCTCATTTCTCAGTCTGCGTTGTCCCATTTCGTAGCATTCTCATTTTCTTTGAACATTTCTCTCTTTTCCTCAATTCTATGTTTGTAATAGGGTGTTTATTTTAATAATGTGAATGACACCTTTAACAAATGAAAGAAATGTGTAAAGAAAAAAGTAAAATGTCAAGCATCCTTATGAATCCTAATGAACTCTCATCAGAGAGATGTGATAAGAGCTTTAATCTCACTGTGATCATCACACCTGTAATCATCATCTGTAAGACTGTAATATCACTCAAGTGTAAGCTTTATCAAAACTGAATCATTTAGAGAAACAAGCATTATTCAATGCACATTTAAATCAAGTGAGACATATCTGAAACTGTTGTGTGAGTCTTATTATACCAACGATTGTCAGGTAAAAAACAATCCATTTGCCAGGATTAAAACAATCTCTCTTGACCATACACATACAGTAAGCAACATTTCCATGCCAACAAATTGTTACATTTATTTGTGAACTTTATGATTGTATTAATCCAGCGTGACAACACTGTGTCATTTTGATTATCAGATTCAGAAAGAGGGTCTAACAAACAAGCCTCATTCTGGCAAACACATGATGATCAATGTGTTATACAGTATATAGTGTGAGACACTGCCCTGTCCCATATATATATATGGCTGAGTGGGAAATTGTATAAGCATGTGTGGTGGTTTCCCCATCAAAGATCTCCTCAATCAGGGTAACCCATAGAGAAGCTCTTAAACTCTTAAAAAAGTAAAGAGCTGAATTGATAAAGGCAGCAAAGAGTCTAATATCTAAAAACATTGTTTTCCTTAATATTTAACTAGCACCTATCTTATAAAAAAATGTCTTGTGAGGACAAGTATGATTTTCATCAATCGTTAACTTTTGATTCTTGCTTTCAGTTTTAGGTTCTGTAGCATATCAAATATGAGCGGCCCAAACAGTCACAAAAAAGCCTTGACTAAAATTTTTAACCATCATATGAACCATGTAAGGAGGGTAACAGCAAAATGTCATATGGATCAACTGGTCATATTAAAAGCTATACTGGGTCATTCCATGTCAAATCAACCAAATTATTGATTTTGTTTTATCTTTTTTTTCCTGAAGAAATACAAACATAAAAAGTGAAGAAAGACAAAATATTAAATGTCATGGATTGATATTTATTGAGTAATCCACTATTTTGTAGAGGGGGATGAAAATGACAATTTTCACCAGAGATTTAGATCCAACAAGGGAATAAAAATGACTTTAGAAAGATGGCAACATTACTATTTTATTTTTTACATAAATATATGCTGATATTTAGATCTGTTGACGTAATACTTAGAACAACAACATAGTAACGAAACGTGTGTTAAGGGCTACTGTAGAACCATTTCGCCACATTTCAATGTAAGGGGACCAGCGGTGTATGTAGATAGAAAGTGCTCATTTTAAGTAATAAAAACATAATGGTTCATTAAGTAAGGTCTTTATACACCACTGAAAACATAGTTATGTATTTGATATTGCATTTCTGTCAACAGATCCTGCTAAATATTACACATTGCACCTTTAAATGCCAATGGTGAAAGTTCAAAAATGAGAAAAAGCCATTTTCAAGTATAGGCTATAGCTCAGGAAGACATCTTAACATCCTTTTAGAATCTGGTTCTTAAATTTGTATTTTGGCATCTTCATTCATGAAGACACTATATGGTTTAATTCCAATTTTTCACCAGAGATATTGGGATCTTAATACGGCTCCAAGAATTAAATTGAATACATTTTCATTGTCAAAAACCAAATGTGGGCCACTTTGTATACAGCTGATGCTTTTTTCTTTTAAAGAGGAATGTTTTAAGAACAAATAATGCTGAAATTAATTTTTGTTTCCCTCTATGAAAACAATAGCACAGAACATTCCTGTCTGAATTCCATAAATACTCTTTTTCCCCAAGTTTGCGTGCCAGTAACTCAAGAATTAGAGATATCTCCATATGACATTACATTCTGGCTCTTAGTACTTTTCTTTTGGTATGTTAATTTTTAAGGCTCAATATGGTTCATATTGGGATCTCAAAGCGGCTCCATGTTCAAATAGTTGAATATTACACTGTAAAAAATTTGCTGTAGTTTTGCAGCTGTTTGCCAGTAACTTAATGTAGATTTAAATTTATGTTATTTACTGGCAACAGTTTGTTCAAAGTTAAATGAACATTAAACATTAACAAGTCTTTGTCTTTAAAGAATAAAATTATAAAATAACAATCTAATGCAAAGCATTCTGGGAACCAGAAATCTTCATCAACCTTTTTCTGTTTTTTTCCTTCAGATTTTGGTTCCCAGAATGCTTTGCATGAGGATGTTATTTTAGTTTTATTCTGTAAAGATAAAGACTTGTTAATGTTTAATGTTCATTTAATTTTGAACAAATTGTTGCCAGTAAATAACATCGTTTTAAATCTACAGTAAGTTACTGGCAAGTAGCTGCCAGTAATACTGTAATTTCTACAGATTTTTCTAACAGTGTACCCAATTTGCAGAGCTGATACTTAATGTATTTAAAGCGGAATGTCTGAAGAATAAACTGAATGCTGAAACTAGAAATGTTACCCTATATTAAAACAATTGCAAAAAAACATCTGAGAGCCAAAAATATACACTGACAAGATTGTGGCACAATGAACCGTTTCAGAGATATTTGGAAGAGGAATTTTGTTGATTTTGACAGCTTCTGAAGCTAGAGTTCAAATTTGCAGTTGTGCAACATGTTTGAAACAAGTTTCATGCCTTAGGAAAAAGTGTGTTTGTTCTCTCCCCAAACATTGTATTCACACACAGACAAGATTTGCTTCACCAGCTTGGATTGCATTGCAATCTCCAATTGTTGTAACATGTGAAGCATATATCAAAGATTGAGTAGTATCAACAGGGGCATAATATTTGGTGAAGTGACTGATAATACCTCAAACTTTTAAACATTTAAGGGCTCTGCCTGGGTAAATGGGACCCTGGGTATTTCTTTTTACGTTTCACAATGAAATGAAAAGAAATGATCAAAATCGAAAAAAATTAGCCGGGACCTCTGAGTTGACACGGAATGACCCAACTACAGTTCAAGACTTCAGGGTGAGAATATTCACACATTAAACTGATCAAAAGAGACAGTAAAGACGTTTATAATGATACCAAATATCTTCTAGCTATTTCAAATAAATGCTGCTCTTTTGAACTTTCAAATAATATTGAAAAAAATATATATATAATGGTTTCTACAAAAATATTAAACAGCACAACTGTTTTCAACACTGATGATAATAATAAGAGTTTCTTATAGCAGCAAATCACCATATTAGAATGATTTCTGAATACTTAATTTTATTCTATATATAGAAAACAGTTATAGTACGGTCTCTACTGTATTTTTGATCAAATAAATGCAGCTTTGGTGAACATAGTACACTTCTTTCAACATTAAAAATCATCTGACCCCAAACTTTTGAAAGTTAGTATACCTGATTTTTTTAAAACTGTACTATTGTGGTTATTTGAAGTAATATTAAAAAAGCATAACCTGATGAGACCACTGAACATGAGTTTACACTGGCTGGATTAAAAAAAAACCATGGCAGATAGGGGACTTTTCGTCCTCATTTCAGAAGACCATCTCACGCCACAGAGCAGGACCTCCTAACACCCTCGTCATAGACTATACGCAGTTAGTTAGCCTACTTTAATCGCAATACTGACTAAACAAAACCCTTCAAGAATCCTGGCACAGCGATGGCGAGAAAACAACTTCTGAAACCATCCAGTTAATTAGCTAATGGAGCACAAAGGTGCTTTCAGCAGGACCTCTCAATGAGATGGACCACTTAGAGTTATGCAGCATTTTAGAGCAAAACAGATGGACAACCCAAATTCAAACCTGAGATTTGATTAATTAAACATGTGCTAATGACAACAGAAGAAGGTGGAAGACTGAGTACTTCAGAAAGAGCACAAAAAATGAGTATCTGTATCATAAGATGAAATAAGAAGGAAAACTTGGTTTATGGCAAGTCATATCTGGACTATAACAACAAGAACAAGCTGTTTCATCCATAAACATGATGAGGACCCACTGACAGAAACAAATCAGCGCCTATGTGTAGATGATAATTACAAATCAGAGACCAGATAGCAAAAAAGAGCAAAGGACGTATTTTCTGTCAAGATACAGGGAAGCCAACTGGCAGTGTCTTACCCAATGAGGTTTAGCAAGACCATTGAGATTCAGCAGGAGCACAAATCTAACAAAAACCTCAAACACGTTGACAGCCTGATGGGGAAGAGTTTCAATACTGATGGAGGCCAAACGCGTGTTTACTGACCGGTTGGAGATTTAGAGCCTTTAATCCCTCTGCGCTCAGCATCCATATTGGTTTGCTTGTTAAAGAGATAGTTCACCCACATTTAACCTTATTATATCAAATCATTTATTTGTTCAAATCCGTAAGACGTCAGGCAAAAAAAGAAGATGCAGAACGACAGCCGCAGTCACCATTCACTTTAATTGTTTGGAAAATAAAATGCAATGAAAGTGAACAGTGATTGAAGATGTCAATGCTTCCCATTTCATTTGGTCTTTCAGGAAGAAAGAAAGTCATGCGACATGAGGGTGAGAAAATGATGACACAATTTTCACTAAGGGTGAACTATCCCTTTAATGCTGGTTCACCGGACTGCATTAATCTTTCTCGCTCAAAACCCCACTACAGCAGACAGCAGTACTAATCCACGAGCAAGGGCAGCATGTATGTGTAACGTTAGCAGCAGAATTGAGACGCACAGATTCTCCTCTGGCTGCGTTCACATTTCTTACCGTCTAGAGAAACGTAGGTAACGTTAGAAGTGCAGATCGTCAGTTCTTCGTATAGTATATCCTATAGCTATAAACGGCCTTCAAATAGGAGTGAATCAACCTGCGGTGCACAGACACAGCGTCCTGGTCTTATGATCATGCGAAGCAGCGTCTCCGCTCAATGGGAGTCGTGCCTGACGTCACAACCGATCTAGAAAGGATAATGGGCGGAAACGAGAGACGGGCAAAATCATGTCTATGGGCAAAATGACCAGAGCTAACGAATGCATTTCTGAACGTGAAAGCTGCTGTGTTTTCATTGTCGAAATTATTGAGGGCAGTGGTATATATGTGGTATTGTAAGAAAACGCCAAGGTAAGTGCTGGGAAGTGATGGCTGATGTATCATTTAAAAATAAACAAAAAAATGAAGAGTCAAAAGTTACAACGAACGCAATATTTTAATTATTTTGACAATACATTAATTTATAAAAATGTAAGCAGTCCGCTACGCTGATGTTATAAAGTTGACGTTTGATCGTCAGCCAATCCAAACGAGGTATCGTTGTAATCTCGTTTTTTCTTGAACATCGCGAGAGCTCAGTACGGCCTTTCTCCCCGAGCTGCTGGTGAGGAAAGTGTACACATTCAGGTAAAATGCAACATTTTTGCATAATCGACTTGTTACTCCAAATGTCGCCAACGAGTCGTACTGTGTAAATGCTTGGAGAATATTTGTGTTTATTAACGTTCATATGTGGTTGTTGTTACGTAAAGTATTGAATCTGTTGTTGTCTTCTATCCAGCGGTACAGGCTTCAATGTTATGATACAGGCCTTTATAATTAGAGCTTCCGGTCATCATAAGCGCAAATGTCATCTTGCTTGATTTCAGTAACATTATTGACTTATATATATTCTCATTGTATATTCACTGATTCTTTGGCGTTTTCTTTAGATTATTGTTTCGTTGCCCTAGTCTTTCTCGAACTAAAAAAAGCTTTATAAAGTAAACATAATAGTATGCGTTTATATCAAGTGTTATTTGCAGACTTTACACTTACAAATATGTATTTTAAATGACCTTAATTAAACTCATTTATTTAACTTAGATGAAGATTATAACTGTGAGATTATAACAACCCATACATACAAAAAGTGTCTTGCTTTCAAGCTGCCTCTTTTCCCATAACTGAAACTATAATTTAAAATTGTATGTATTTATTATTATTAATTATCTTCTTATTATACATCAAGTTTGTATATTTTTTTTGTCTGTGCAGAACACTTCATGATGAGTTATGCTGAAAAGCCAGACGACATAACACGAGATGAGTGGATGGAAAAGCTCAATAATGTTCACATTCAGCGGGCAGACATGAATCGACTCATTATGAATTATTTGGTGACAGGTAAGCGGTCAACTGACCACTTGTATTTATTCACCATACATTGCAGCTTTAATACAAGTGTCTGTAGATCTTTTTCATAATTTGCTTGTTTTTTATTTACATAGAGGGTTTTAAAGAGGCAGCTGAGAAGTTCAGGATGGAATCAGGCATTGAACCAAGTGTGGATCTGGACTCTCTGGATGAAAGGATAAAAATTAGGGAGATGGTCTTGAAGGGACAAATTCAAGAGGCCATTGCACTGATCAACAGTCTTCATCCTGAGCTGCTGGACACTAACCGCTACCTGTACTTTCATCTTCAGGTAAAGCAGATCAATTATTCATTTGACGATTCTAATTGTGTGGACCATTTGTTTAACACACATTTGTTTCAGTTGATTGCATCTGAGAAAATCTCAATGTAAATGCATCTGACTAACAATAATATCTCAATTTCGAAAAGTAGATCTGTTACTTTATCATTCAGAACCTAACAAAACATCAAACCAACTTAAAGGTGTGGCTTAAGAGTCCAAAATACTATTTGGGGCCACTGTAAGTTGTTCACTTTTGGACTTTTATTTTGTAAACTGTCTGTTAACCTATTAATATATATGTATATAACACTTGCAAAAGGTTTTGCACTGTTTCATGGTAAATCATAGATTTGTAGTTTTTAGAAAAACTGTCTGATGCTGAATCACAGGGGAATGATTCCAAACTTACAACAAGTGCTTCCTTCCTGTAGCAACAACATCTGATTGAGTTGATTCGCCTGCGGGAAACTGAGGCTGCATTGGAGTTTGCACAGACACAGCTGGCTGAACAGGGAGAGGAAAGCCGAGAGTGCCTGACAGAGATGGAGCGCACCCTTGCACTCCTGGCTTTTGATAACCCAGAAGAGTCACCCTTCGGAGACCTGCTTAACATGATGCAGAGACAGAAGGTAACATATTGTTTTACATAAAACAATCGTCATTTTTTAAAATCTTATTTATTTATTTATTGAACCTGAAACCAGTACAATTGATGATATGCTGTCTGTCTCTTTATAAACGTTGTTATTTTAATATATTATTAAAGGGATAGTTCACTCAAAAAAGCTTACTATCCCTCTATAGACAGCTATGCAACTAAAATCTTTACGCTTCAAAAAGTTCATAAAGGGATCGTAAAACTAATCCATATGAATTGAGTTTACTCCAAATTTTCTGAAGAGACTCGATCACTTTAAATAATGAACAGATTTAATTTAGGCTTTTATTCACATGTAAACACATGTATGATCTGCGAACATAAACAGAAGCTCTACCGAACCTGCTTGACAAGCGAGAACAAACCTCATTGGTTCTTGCTGAAGATCAAACGTGCTGCGTAACACGAGAATGAAGCTCATTGGTTCTTGCTGAAGCTCAAACGTGCTGCGTAACATGAGAATGAACCTCATTGGTTCTTGCTGAAGATCAAACGTGCTGCGTAACACGAGAATGAACCTCATTGGTTCTTGCTGAAGCTCAAACGTGCTGCGTAACATGAGAGTGAACCTCATTGGTTCTTGCTGAAGCTCAAACGTGCTGTGTAACACGAGAATGAACCTCATTGGTTCTTGCTGAAGCTCAAACGTGCTGCGTTACACGAGAATGAACCTCACTGGTTCTCGCACTTCAAGTGAACATGCTTGAGCTTCCGTTTACCACAGCTGATGTGTGAGTTGGTGAATATTTATATGTGAATAAAATTCAATCTGTTCATCATAAAAAGCGATCGTGTCTCTACAGAAAATTTGGACTAAACTGCTCGATTCATATGGATTAGTTTTACGATCTCTTTATGAACTTTTTGAAGCATCAGAGTGGTAGTGGCATGGCTGTCTATGAAGGGACAGAAAGCTGTCAGATTTCATCAGAAAGATCTTCATTTGTGTTCTGAAAATGAATGAAGGTTTGGGTTTGGAAGATATGAGGGTGAGAAATTAATGAGATTTTTTTTTTTTTTTTTGGTGAACTATCCCTTTAAGTATGGTATAAAATAAACATCTGCCACCGACCAGTTGCGGATACCTTTTACACATTGGCAGATAAAGGTAGTTTATATATTTGAATTGAAAAATAAAAATGTCTGATAAGAAATCTGAGTGGCTAGTTAAAGGGGGGGTGAAATGCTCATTTTCACTCAATCTCCTGTTAATCTTGAGTACCTATAGAGTAGTATTGCATCCTTCATATCTCCAAAAAGTCTTTAGTTTTATTATATTATATTAAGAAAGATAGGATGTACCGAGTCTTTCCGGAAAAAAACGAGTGGCTGGAGGCGGGCCGTGTGGGCGAAGCTAAAGCTGTGCTAACGCGCCGAGCTAGTAACAACACACAGAGACAATAGATTAGAAGCAGTTTTACTCACCGAACCTTTATCATTGTGACTACTCGATCCTTAAGCATTAGACGATCTGCAAATCCGTCGATCTGGGCTTTGTTTATAAAACAATCATCGTCGAAATGCAGGGAACAACAGTCTTACACAACTCTGTTTATGCTCAGGAAAAACAAACTCCATCCACTGGTCCCTTAACGCCGGGTTCTTTGGGAATCTGTGCAGGGTTGTCTTGCCCTGGCAACCAAAAACACACTTCTTTGGTGACATTGGCTTCCCTAAAGCCGGGCAGGGCGCTTTGATGGCGAACTGCTTTCGCTCTCTTGCTCTGGTCTAGGAGTGCGCGCGCGCCCGCGATCTTACCGGAGAAGTGCCCTTAGGACCCATATAAGGAAATTCCGCTACATCTGACGTCACACAGACCCATACTCGAAAAAAACTTTCAGAAACTTGTGACAAACCGGAAGGACAATTTTTGGCACAGAAATACTCCTTCAAACGTGCAATTAAATTTTTGAAACTTTGTCCATGTTTAGCATGGGAATCCAACTCTTTAACAGTGTAAAAAACTCAGTATGCATGAAATAGCATTTCACCCCCCCTTTAAAAAGTGCATTCATCAGCTGTACTACCATTTAAAACCATTACATAAAATAAATAAAAAATCTCTTTGAAAAATCTTTTGAAAGTCTTGCTCAACAAGGCTGTATTTGTTTGATCAATGTATTAAACCAATAGCCTGGGAAAACCCAGACTACTTCCGGCGAATTTCAATTCTCTCTTCAGGATAGTCTGGAGAAGAGCCCATTCAAACTTATTACTGTGCCCCTGAAATCGCGGCACCAATCAGAAACGTTTGGGGAGGGATTTACATGATGACGACAGCGCAGCGACGCTGAAGGAGTTCTCACGCAGTGAAAAATACATTGCGGAGCAGATAGGAGACTGACAACACGCTGGCAGACAGGACAGAGCAGGCTACTTTTCGGTTACGTTTGATATTAAACATATTAAACAAAGTCTCAGCTTACAAATTTGGTAATTTTTTAAAAGAAATTTAAACAATAAATACCGTTTTGTTGCTCTTTAATGTGCCGTGACAGATCGCTGTAGAGCATCAGTTAAAGCTGTTCTTGTAAACCGATCATCTCTTCCTTCTAGTTAATTTATAGCCTCAAATAAACATGAACAAACATAAGAAGGAATGTTGTTTTAACCACGGAAAGGCGTCAGTACACTCCGTTTTTCAAGTTCAAATCCTCCTATGTTAATCTACTCTCCTGACTGCTTTGTCGGACAAAATGGCGGATGGCGAAGTATGATTGGTCAGATCACCTGTCAATCAAGCTGAGCTACGTCGGTTGGTGACGCCCCTTTGGAAATGATTCGTCTACATAGCTTCCCCAGACCCTTCACTCAGTTTCAACTGAGAAGGGTCTGGTTTTAACCAGGCTATTAAACCAATGATATTGTAACACATTATTACAATTTAAATGAACTATTTTCTATTTCAATATAATTTAAAATATAATTTATTCCTGCACTGGCTTAATATTTTTGTGGAATCCGTGATGCATTTTTGCAGGATTCTTTGATGAATAAAAAGTTCAAAAGAAAACATTTATTGAAATATATATATATTTTGTTAACAATGTAAAAGTCTTTGTTGTCATATTTGATTAATTATATTCCTGTTAGATAAAATTTCTTGCTGGTATTAATTAATATATGTATAAAATATTTTTTTTTAAATCTTACTGCCCCCACACTTTTGAAAGGTAGTGTACTTTGGCCAGTAGGCAAAAAGGTAAATTATTATGTCAGTATGAAATTTATCCTATGTACTTAATGTACATTCCCAGTTTTACTGTAAATTATACATCAGCGCTTATTATTTAAAAATATATATATAGTTTGTCTTTTGTAATCTGTATCAAAATGTAATAACTCTGAAATGACTTTCCTTTTCTGCAGTTGTCACTTGATATGATATTTGTAGCCTGTAATGAAAGGCATCATTTATTTAAAGGGGCTATATGTAGAATTCAGAAAACCCTGTTATTAGCGACACCAGTGGCTGGTATGTGAACTGCAGGCAGCAACTTATTGCTCGAGCACACGTAACATACGTGATTAAATGCCCGATATACTCACAGCAAAGTTCTTTTTCATTCACTGTTTAGATGTATATGTAAATATGTGCTGCATGCTTTCCTCTCAATACACAGAACAAAAATTACAGTGGTGAGAAAACAGCAATTAAGAAGCATCTGATCATAGTGCATTTTGTTGACAGATGAGGTCATTAAAATTACACTGTTATGGTAGTTTGATTATAAAGTATATTTGAGATTATGTGAGACTATAGTTTGACTTAATGCCTTTTTTTCTTTGCTTGACACATTAACATTACAGTACAGAATGGCCCTTTCTGCATTATCCTAAACGCATTAATTTCAGGTCATAGAACGGAAGAGAGGATCTCGGGAGCTCACGTAAATAACACATCCATTTGATTTTGAGAGCCCTTCACATAAAAGTCAGTCTACAGGCTTTCGTTACAAGCTGTTCAAACAATTGCAATAAAAAAGCGATTAATGCATGAACATGTTTACATATAGCCCCTTTTTAATCTGCCAGTGATTGACAGCATGTGGTCCTCTATAACAGGTGTGGAGCGAGGTAAACCAGGCAGTGCTGGACTACGAAAACAGGGAGTCGACACCGAAACTTGCCAAACTCCTCAAACTGCTGCTGTGGGCTCAGAACGAGTTGGACCAGAAGAAAGTCAAGTACCCCAAAATGACAGATCTTAGCAAAGGCACCATCGAGGACCCCAAGTGAAAACGAACCGGCATCTCTATGCTTGCGTTCTGCGGGGAACAAAAACGGACGCTTTCCCTCTCTTTAACTATTTATACTCAGTGACTGACACTCAAACATCCTTTTATCAACCTTTTGTTTCGTTTACTCGTCGCTTATCAGAGACTTTGCATTAAATGGGCTGTGGAAATGAGATTAAGATTTAAGGATGACTTCTAGCCAAAATGGAAACACTTTTTATCGCAGATGGATTTCTGTGATTTTTGTTACCACAATGTTTGACTTGCTGAGCTGAATTGATAGCATTTTAGCCATTTTGTTTTTGCAGAGGATTATTATCTTTCTATTTTGTCAGCGAAAGTCTACAAATACAGTTGAGGACTGAACCACACTATTTAGATTTACCTTCTGTTTGACTGTGTCCTGTGAGGTACCTAAGGCACAATAGTGGTGTCATCAAGGACAGTGAATTGATTGTACCAATACGATGAACGAGTTATGTGTGCTTTCACAACTTTTATTTGCAGTGCACGGGTATACATTTTGTATGCGTGTAAAAGGGCCCTGTCAAAGAAAATCTGCCCTTTTGAGTACTAATGTTATTGCATTATAATGTTATAAAGTCATGTGACATTGTTTTCTACTGTACATTGTCATAGTATTCCTGCTTACATTGACATTCAATTGTGATTTATAGATATTGCAGAGATCAATTTGTAAGCTTCTGAAATCAGATGCTTTACATAGGTATTATTAAATATTCTTTTTTTAATCCCCAAACTCTATTTGAATATCAAAATTGCTGCTGTTGTTGAATGTTATGGCCAAATACTTATGCTGTGATGCCTAATTAAAGGTTGCAGAAGGCTATTTTTATAACGAATTAATATGTGGTGAATGAAAGCCACCCACATGGGCTGTCTCATGACTGATTATGATAATTGCTTGCTGTTGGCTGGTAAAGACGCAACCTCAGAAATTACACTACAAATGAGTCAGAAGAACAAGAATCTACAAGACAACTTGGATTCTGACTTGTAAAAGTTTATTTCTTTAGCAATGTAATCTTGTGCACGTAATGGACAAGATTATTACCCTAGCCTAGGGCCTACGATTATTTCTTTGTATATAATACAGCGATATCCGATTAATGAAAAAATGTTCTTTTGAGTCGGATCTTTTTAATGAATCAGATGAACCGGCTCACAAAGCGAGTCCAAAGGAGTCGTTAACTTAATCGGACTGGGGTGCGTTTCCCGAAAGCATCGTTGGCCAACTATGGTCGCAAGTTCATCTTTCGGGAAACGCACCCCAGATTCGGTTCTCATCTGTATTGACTGGACTGAACCTAATCATCTCTATCAGACGATGTCTGATTCATAATAAAGCGATGCAATATTTAAAGGTATAGCGGAGGATTTTTTACTTCCGGGTGGATCACCTATACTATTGGTCCTCCTAATTGTCAATCATTCTGGTGAATCAATCAAACTTTTCAAAAAGTGGAGAGGGCGGGTCTTATCTAAAATTCGGAAAGATCCTCCGCTATACCTTTAACCAAAGATTTTACTGATAGGCTGAAAAGTAAGTTACTTTAATATATTAATCGTAGAAATGTTACAAAAATAAAGCATTTGACTTGATTAATAACGTTTTATCAACATTTATATGGAACAGAGTTAGTTTAATAAACAGAAGTCTGTAAAAGAAGAGTAAAAACTTTTTTCAGTCAGGGGATGTTAACGAGTGTTGTTTAATGTAAAAGCTAATTATGTTAAAAACTTTGACTGCAACAAACCAAACTGGGATGCTTGAATTTACATTAAGCACCCTAAAAACAGCATTAAACCTTATTTGAGCATAATACATACAGGAATGAGTCGTTTACAGGATTTTTTGAGAGTCGTTTTGTTAAACAAAATGTTTAAAAGAATCGATTCGCGCACATGAGTCGGACCTGGTGTATCTGTAATACCAATCAGTCGTGTTACGTCTACTAAACCTGTCCGCTTGCAATTCGCATGAAATAAATCCGTCTTCGTAAGGTTTTCAGTTTCAAGCTCAGGTTTGTTGCCTAGGGCAGATGCGAAATGATGGCTGAATGTTGAAGGGGCTGAGTCACGTTACTTCCTGGTTTGGGGCACCAGTGGTTGAGGAACTGCGTGGCTGAAAAAAGAAACTGACACGTGGATCATCATCAATACTTCAGGAATCAGGAACAAGCTGAAATTCGTCCCGCTGCGTTATAGCAGCTGTGAAAGCCGAAAGTCCGCTGGTTTCTGCTGGTCGCTGGAGCGCATTGGTTGCGGCAGGGATGTTATAAGGAGATGCTTCCGCGAAGAAACTGGGATAGAAACATATTGTTTTCATTGCTTTGCTCTTTTGCCTATCACGCTCGCAAAGACTGACCGGAGAGGACATCAGAGCAGATAGTCACAAACGAATATATTTGTCGTTGAATGGCAATTTTACAAAAACATGGAAAGAACTCTTGTCCAGATTTGCCCAGTATTAAGGAGAATCCCGCAGAAAATATCGGACAAGCTGGATCACAGAAGAAGTGGGCAGAGTCAAGTCAGACCTGGACAAGGTGAGACCACCACCTCCTCACCAAACTTTCCTCTAAATAATGCTTATTAGTCTGATGCAAACAATTAATTAATATAAGTGCATTACTATGATAAGAAGAAAGTATAGTAGCCTAAATAAAGTATGAATACATTGTATAGCAAAAGTATATCAATGGTATGTATATCCACTTTATCCTAAGGCACACCAATTACCATTTCAAATTTAAATTTATCTCAGCAACAAATTATGAGTAGTTAAAAGTACTATTTTAATGTCTGTTTTTCAAACATTTCACACGTTTTATTCAGAATGGGAAAATGCATTATAAACAAGCATTAGTAATAAATTGCATTTAATTTGAATAAAAATACAGCTTTTCTTTTTTAGTTTATGTTAGCTCAGGTCAATTAAATAATATTATCTGATGCAACTTTTCATTTTAATTATGTATTAGTAAATGTTGAAATAAATGCTTTAGACTAGGGCTGTCAAATCGATTAATCACATCTAACAAAAGATTTTCTTTACATAATATATGTGTTTGTGTGTGTGTGTGTGTGTATATATATATATATATATATATATATATATATATATATATATATATACATATACAAACTTTTATGTTAGATGTGATTAATCGCGATTAATCTATTTGACAGCATGACTTTAGACGTATTCATTCATGCATTGTTAATTCATGTTAACTAATATAGTTAACCAATGTTAACAAATGTAAACTTATTGTAAAGTGTTAATATACTAATAATAATAGTCACAGTTCTGTTCTAAATCAGAGGATTAAAATAAACTTTGTTAAATTTGGTATTTAGGTAATCTTTTGAGTAAAAAGGTTGATGAACTAAGTTTTAGTGCATCTGAAGCAAATCAACCAAGATGGGCACCTGCCAGTTTGTGTGCTTTGGCCTGTAACAACTTAAAGATACGGTTTATCTCTCTGTCTTTAGGCCAGTAGCGAGGATATGGACGGTGGTGCTGTTGCTGGGCACATGTTTGCTGTACTGTGCCCGTGTGGCCATGCCTATCTGTGCAGTGAGCATGGCAGAGCGCTTCAGCTGGTCCAAGAGAGAGACGGGCATGGTGTTGGGCAGCTTCTTCTGGGGCTACTGCTTCACTCAGGTCCTTGGAGGCTACGTCAGTGACAGGTCCTCTGACTCCATTGTTTCTGTTGCTGAAACCTGAAAATAAATGTCTTTATCTGTGTACTTTACATAAAGATTTAAAGTTAGTAATATTAAGTAATATTGGATCTTGAGTTCTACAATTTAAAGTGGCCCTTACATTTATAAGTTAATATTTAAAGGGGTGGTATAATGCCCTTTTCACAAGATGTAAAATAAGTCTTTGGTGTCCCCAGAGTGTGTATGTGAAGTTTTAGCTCAAAATACCCCACAGATATTTTAATATAGCATGTTAATATTGTCACTTTTTGAAGTTGAGCATAAACGCAATGATTTTCTGTCTGTCCCTTTAAATGCAAATGAGCTGCTGCTCCCAGGACAGGGGGCGGAGCTTCGTGTCCTTTTACCTCACACAGACATGCACTGAAAATTTCAAAAACCTTTAGCCTTTTATGTTCAAACCGGAATCAAACAATGATGGAGAGACTCAAGAAGAAGTGATAATATTGTAGACAACATGTAACCATTTCTGAATGGCTAGTTGATGAATTTATACAGCTTAAGTGTAGTTATCTTCTAGTCATTGATTAACATATTCTGTCATGATAATCTATAGACCTTATGCACCAGAGAACGAAGGGTGCCGCCATCTTTAGAATATTCTCTGTATATTCCTATGGCATTGCTGTCCAGGAGTAATTAGCTTTTGAAGTGGATTTACTTAATATGAAGTTAACGAAAGTTATCATGAGAATTGTAATGTTTAAACCAGGTGTCTTAACAAATGTCAGTAGACCGGGAAGATTTTAAAACGAGCCGTTCATTCATAAATACGCAAGATCGCTGTGAAAATAAAACCGGAAGTCAAAAGACAACGAGCGCAGCGCTGAAAAGGGGCGGGGCTACATAAGGTCTATAAATCACGTTCTCGGGGGCGGGGTTTATGTAAATTCTTGGGTTCATGATGTCACTAACCCGGGAGGAATGTCGTGTAGTCCCAACCAGCCGTTTGTTGTAGTCCTTAAAAAACGTTTTTTTAAAAGCAAATATCTTCCTTTGCTTTGAACTGTGAGCGTCGTAACTTTGCAGATGTTGTTTATGCTCAAACAGCAATATTACACACTAAAGTTAGAAAAGTGAAATCATAATCAACCACCCCTTTAATAGAATGTAAATATTTGTAACTTTAATTGGGCAACAGTCAGTCACATAAGTTAGCTTCAGCAGTTGAATGAATGAATCACTATCTCGTTATTAAAAGTAAGGCAGCATTTAAAGGGCGAGTGCACAGTGAATTCATTGGTAGAAATGACGTGAATGTGATGGCAGTCTCTGGTTTAAGGGTGTGGCTCTATTTTATAATGTCATCCTTTGCCATCTGTTGAAACTGCTTTAAATATTTGTTAAACAGGTTGTGGCTATTATGCAAACAGTTCTGAGTGAGGACTCTTTTCCATGCCGTCTGGTCAATCGCACCGGTTTAGTCCAGCAGTAATTTCCATTCCCCGACATTCAAATAATATTAAAGAACTTAATAATATGATACACTTTTAAACTGTGAGCTAAAATGCAGTCATTTTCAAGTCTATTGGCCACCAGAGAGCCACAACCTGCTCAGAAACAGGACTGAACACAATGAAGTATGTGGTGCAACTGAAGCTTGCCATGAACCGCTGGTCTGCATTGGTCCCATGCTGCAGATCTAAGGACTGAAACAGCACTGTGACGTTTTTAATGTGGAATGGAATGTCTGTTTTGCTGGAGAAATACTCATAAAGATATGTTTGGATTTGATGTCATGTTCATAAATGTGTGTATGTGTTTTTGTTGGGTGTTTAGGGTGGGAGGAGAGAAAGTGATGCTGTTGTCAGCGGCAGCATGGGGAGCAATGACAGCCTTCACTCCGATCTTAGCCCATTTCTGCTCCCAGCCCATTGTCTCCATGACGGTCTCCCGCTTCCTCATGGGCCTGCTGCAGGGTGAGAGACCGTCTCAGAGTGTACCGAACTTCCCATAGCTGTGCTTTCATGCTGTGCGGATTGTGTACTTTCGAGGATCTAAGGATATTGAAGTACAACAATAGTTTAAGCTTGGAGGAAGTTGCAAAACAATATCCAGTGTTTTCCTAAGTGGGGCTGCAGAAAACCCAGACAACTTCCAGCAAATTTAGATTTACTCTGCAAGTAGTCTGGCAAAGAGCTCATTCAAGCCCATTTCTAATCCGTCGAAATCGCGGCACCAATCAGAAACGTTGAAGCGGGTTTACACGATGGCGATCGCTCTGATTGGTTTTAGGTCTATCCAATTGCGCCCAGAGGCATTTGAGCGACATCCATTCAACTATTAAATGCATTATTATATTCAAATTGCAAACACATGAGGACAGCCTCCATGAAAGACCCACTGGCAGATTAACGTGCTACTACATTTCTCTCCGAAACGGTAGGAAATTAAATTAGATTTAATAGAGATTTTTAACTGTGACAAGATGATTGACAGGGCAGTTTACGTGACGGGATGCACGCGACAGATCCGTCCGATAAAGATGACGAAGTAGTATGTCCCAAAGCTTGTCTACTTTTTTGCTACACATTCAAAAGTAAATACCTTTTCTTCACAAAAAGAGTACATACTTTTATGGCGTAGTGTAACTTAGGCGAATTGGGACGCAGCCACTGATCTATATAGAATGACATTATATAATGTCATTATATAGATCAGTGGACGCAGCATATGGCTTTACACGATGACGATCGCTCTGATTGGTTTTAGGTCTATCCAATTGCGCCCAGAAGCATTTGAGCGACGTCCGTTGGTGACGCCCATTTGGAAATGAGTTATTAATGAAGCTTTGCCAGACCATAACTCAGTTACTACTGAGAATGGTCTGGTTTTAACCAGGCTAGTAGTTTGCTGCAAATGCAGCAGAGCTGTGCTGTTGTTAGGGGAAACTTTGCTTGCTTAGTAAATCATTGCAAATTGCTAAATGTTCCCTCCTGCAAATTTTGACCTCTTTTTATTAGAAGAGGAGCATAATTGTGCTGTGGTTGGCAAAGCTCTGTTTTTTTATTATGCTGTATGTCATTGTACTGCTGTTGTGTTCTCTTGAAACTGGTGAAAGGGGTCTGAAAAACAGTCTCTGGACTGCTATAAAACATGTCACTTTGATTCCTTTATCAGCATAGAGGGAGCTGCAGTTTGGCTTTTTGTTATAAAAATGTTAAAGTTTGCTCAAATTTATTAATGGCATCATCTTTTCCATGCTTCTGTTACAAATCACGATGTCATCTCGTAATTACGACATGGCGTGTATGCAGCGAAACAGCTTTGCATTATTATTCAGAATTATGAGATGGGTACAAAACATAATAATACGATACAATACTACTTGCACATTCCAACGCAGAATCTACAATACATGATAAAATACACAGTGAATATTTTTAAAGTGTGAGGATGGCCAGTATAACATGTATCAGTAAATTTATTAGTACCACAGTGTCTGTGTTTTTAGTATAGGGTGGGCATATTTGTTGGTTTGTTGTTAGTCATAAACAATAATTATCCACTTATGGCTATCCAAAAATGAGTGTGTTTGTTTTCTTGGCGCTCAGGTGTTCACTACCCGTCTCTGGCCAGTCTGTGCTCTCAGAAGGTGGTGGAGAGTGAGAGGGGTTTCCTCATGAGCACAGTGGGAAGCGGCTCATACCTGGGGTTAGTGTCTGATCGCTGTCTCTGTGGAAATGCGGAAATGTAGCCGATGTCTTTAAGATTGAATGTGTGTGTAGGACCCTGGTGATTGGAGGTCTCGGCTCTCTCATGCTGGACTTGTACGGCTGGGAGAGCGTGTTCTACGTCTCTGGGCTTCTGTCTGTGCTGTGGGCGTACTGCATGTGGAAGTATCTGCTCAAAGGAGAGGGTATGTACAGGATACGCCAGCACAAACACACACAAGAAGAAAGAAGTGTATGGTGCATTTATATAATCTAAAGTACAGTAATACTGTGAAATGTTATTGCAATTTCAAACATCTGTTTTATATTTGATTATATTTTTAAATGTAATTCATTCCTTTGATGTCAAATTGTTAGCATCATTACTCCATTCTTCAGTGTCACGCGATCCTTTAGAAATCATTCTAATATTGCTGCTCAAGAAACATTACTGTGTAAACTATATATAAGAATTCTTTGATGAATTGAAAGTTCAAAAGAACATCTTTTGTAACATTATTAAATGTCTTTACTGTCACTCTTGATCAATTTACTGTATCCTTTCTGAATAAAAATGTAATTTATTTCAAAAAAAAAAAAAAACGTTGTGCTGTTATTCTTTTCCATTACAGGTGTTAACAACGGTTTGTTTAAAGGCCGATTGTGCTTGTGTTTGTCAGGTCCCATCATCACACTGGAGTCTCTGGGCAGCGCTGGAACCCAGTCCAAAGTGTCTAAGAGAAACTGGCTGCGTCTCTTCAGACAGCCAGCTGTGTGGTGAGATTAGCACCTGAATACTGTGTGTGTGTGTGTGTGTGTGCGTGTGCGTGTGCGTGCGTGTGCGCGTGCGTGTGCGCGTGCGTGTGCGCGTGTGTGCGTGTGTGCGTGTGTGAGTGTGCGTGTGTGCGTGTGTGTGTGTGTGAGAGAGAGAGAGAGTGTGGGTGCTGAACAAAGGGTCTTTACTGAGCTCCCATAAAGGCCTGATTCACATCCACTCTATGTCTGTCTATATATAGAGCACTCAGTAACACAGTACTCTGTCCCGTCAGCCAGAGTGTTTCTGACTGCACACATGACGTGGATGTTTTTTGTGATATTTAAAAAAAATGACATTAATGTATAAGGAAAAGTAGATAGTAATTATAAAAGAATTTAAAAATGCTGCTGTCACTGCCCAACTGTACTTTACCATGTTGAGTGAGAGTGAGTGCTCTAGTAGTGATTGTTGTTACTGATGTTATTGTCATGGCAATAGAGGACTGCAGTGATGACGTGTTTTTGTAGGCCATCCGGAAGTTTGCATCACCACGGTTCCCTCGACAAAAAAAACTGAGGATTTTTTTCATTGGCTTTTGCAGCACTCGATTAAGACTTACTTAAGTTTTCTTGCATTTTTAAAGGACCCACATTCATTTTTTTAATTAAAATTATTCTTTTTGCATTCATTATATAATATATATGAATTATTATTAAAATATTCTAATGCTCTCAATCAATTTTTAATTCTCTGTAACCTTTGTTAATATTGTGTTATCGTAAACAGTGATGTGGATGCAGTTTCACGCAAATAATGATCACTAATGCCATTGTAGAAGTGCACTATTTGCCGTTAGCCATGATTCATTTATTCCATGAGTGAAAGTCTCCAGATATAAGGGTTTACCAAGGTAAATGTTAGTATTCGGCTGTTCATGTGATCGCAACTTGGTGGCATGACTGGAGAATCTTGTACATAGTTCTAAACATATTTGCCAAAACCTATTTATCTTTCAAAACCTATTTTTAATGAGGAAGAAAAATGACTGAGTGCACCTTCGGTGTCTTTTGTCTGCCAGCTGCGTTGGTGTCATTCATTCTGTCTGTTTTTCAGTGCCGTCATTATTACACACTTGTGCACCGCCAGCACCTTCTTCACACTGCTGTCATGGCTGCCAACGTATTTCAAGGACACCTTCCCTGATGCCAAGGTAAACTGAACTGCTCTCTTTCAGACAGCGTGTGAGAACATGATCTGTGTCAAAGCTAAATAATATCAGTTTGCATACTGAGATTTCTCTCCTTCTATGTAAACATGAATAACTAGATTGTTTATGATGTTAGTATGATGCTGTTCTGGTGGAACTCCAGCAGGGGGCTCCACATAACAGCAGCACATCTGAGTATGCAGAACTGTATATCCACATGCGTTGGGCTGACCTATTGTTCATTGCGTGTTCCTGTGTGTGTGTGTGTGTGTGTTTGATTGTATGTCTGCATGTGTGTGTTTCTTCAGGGTTGGGTGTTTAACGTGATCCCATGGTTTGTGGCCATCCCCTCTTCCCTGTTTAGTGGATGCCTTTCAGACCATCTAATCAGTCAGGGTACGAAACCACACGTACTACACAAACGCATTTAAAGATATAAGCTCACATTTGTTCCTCACATCAATGTCTTCTTGATTGACAATAGGAAGGCAATTAAATAGTCCC
Source organism: Scardinius erythrophthalmus (assembly GCF_964197995.2). Taxonomy (NCBI): domain Eukaryota; kingdom Metazoa; phylum Chordata; class Actinopteri; order Cypriniformes; family Leuciscidae; genus Scardinius; species Scardinius erythrophthalmus. Next base: position 21,538,272 of record NC_138235.1, read on the forward strand.
CGTTCCTTTCTTTAGTGTCAACGGCTCTGTAATCATTGTGTCGTGACTTTGCTCTTTCCTGCCAATGTTACGCATCTGTTCGAGTTTTACGGTGTTGTAAATGTCAAGTCTACTCAACTGTAATTGTCCTATAAAATCTGTTAAATGTTCCTCAGCTGGCACACTCATACTCTCGCCCCTTTCTCTGACTCTTACAGGTTTTGATACTGCGTCAGTGCGGAAACTCATGCAGGTACAATTGAAATACTCTCTCATGAGGCTGCATTAACAGCAATATATTATTACAATATAAAATAAATGTTGTCTATTTTAATATTTTTATATATTTAGTGATGGCAAAGAATCATTGCCACAGACCTCAGTGTCACATGATCCTTCAGAAACAATATGCTGATTTGCTGCTCAAGATTTTTTTATTATTATTATTAATAAACAGTTATGCTTCTTAAAATATGAAAATATTTTTTATGAAAAGAACAGCATGTATTTGAAATATAAATCTTTTGTAACATTATAAATGTTTAATTGTCACTTCTGATCAGTTTAATATGTCCTTGCTGTATAAATGTTTAAAAAAAACCTTTGAATTGTAGTGTATATAACAATGTATTGATCTGTGTGTTTTTCAGTTCTTCTCTATGGGCGTGTCCAGTGTGTTCACTCTGTTACTGTGCGGGACCACTACGTTCCCCACAGCTGTGGCTTTCGTGTCTGCAACGATGGGCCTCACCACATTCAGCCACAGGTAATGCCACACACTGCTTACACATGCATTGAAACAAACAAACAGACAAACAAACTGGGCAACCGCAAGGTCATGGGTTTGATTCCCGGGTAATACAAGCACTGATCAAATATATGTAAAAGAATATGCCAAATGCATGAATGTGAATATAAACACATAATTCTCTGTCTTTGTAGTGGGGTTTCAGTGAATGTCCAAGACCTCGCTCCATCCTGTGCTGGGGCTCTGTTTGGTAAGTGTCATTCTCTCTGCTCTAACCAGAACTATAATTGCACTCTTAAGGCTCATTCACACCAAGTGAATGAATACTGATGATACACCAAATGATAACTTCAATGATAACCATAATGCTATATGTATTGGCATATACACTAATGGAGAATACCTTTGTAACGCTTCCGTCATGCTCTGTGTTCTGTTCTTCAGTGTACGCTTTAAAGTAGGAAGGATTTTGATTGGCTGTCAATCTTGTTAATGTTCATCAGCTGAAAAAAAAAATTATAAAGTGATTATTGCACGTATTATTTTGGTATCATTAATATATATAGTTTTTAGTTTTATATTCATTTTCATTTCAATTTTAGTTATTTATTTTGTCATTTTTGTTGTCTATATAGTTTTTATTAATGTTTTAGTTACTGACTGCGTGCTGTGCATGGAGATGCATTCCCTGTCAAACATCATTCATCCTTATTTTTGTAATTTTGTTAAATACTTTTTCTTGATTACACATCGTTTTTTGGATGTTTCTTTTATATTATTTCATAAGTTAACATTGCAGTAATTTTTTTAACATTGCCATTAAAAATCATTTTGTTCTGCAAACGAAAAAAAGACGAAACTGCATTCTGTAAAAAGCAGCGATTTCTCTCATTTTTATAATAATATTAAGTATTCTTTTATTTCGATCTGCAGTCTAATAAAAGTTAAACAGAAAAAATTAAAAGGTAGCTTATGCAGGCTGTAACTGCACCTGTTTCTGAATATTTATTTATATTGTCCAACAACAACAAAAAATCATATTTATGCTACACTTTAATTATATCTAATTGAGAAAATATGATGAGGAAATAGTGTCTTGATATTTCTGCAGTGCTTCTCTCAGCTGAAGTCATGCTTTCTGGGTTTTCAATGTTACCAGTCCCGGTAAATAGAAAATTGTGAGCGGTGTACATTTACTGTAGACTGATCAATTGAAAATGAAAATATACTGTACAAATAACATTTTAAATAACTTCTGTTTTGAAATAAAGCAGTAATTTATTGAGTTTTTGCTCAGAACGAACTAATTTAATTTTAATTCCTGATTTGAGAATAACAAATAGCCTACATTATTGCTTGATTATAGGTAATAAAAAAAACAGCACTAGAAATGTAATTAATCAAATTAATCTGGAAAGACGTAATGAAGTGTGGCAAAAAGAAAATGAGTAAAAAAAAAAAAAATTTGATTCTCAACATTGCTGTGTCATCAAAATGCATTTATCATTCTTACAATCACCATAAGAATGTCTACCTTCACCATAAATCTAAAATTTCGATTCATTTCCTTATTCTTCAACAACATGATTAATTTCTCATTCGTAAAGAACGCAGTGGAAATTATTTGAAGGACGTTATGTTTAACGTTTCATAAATAAGTAAGAATGTGTTCTAATAGTTTCAGTTAACCATAACCCTGATTCTAGCGATATTGTTCTACGGTGTCATTGTTTTGCACAGATGGACAGATTTTTTTGTAATTTTACAATGAGCAATAGGATCATCTGCTATTTAAACAAAGTACAGTGAATATTATAAGTCTCATTATTTCCTTTGTCTTTTCTGAATCTGTAATATGTTTTTTTTATTTCTTATAGGGGTGATGAATACCTGTGGAGCTTTTACAGGTATGAACATGACTTTTTACATTTAAAATGTAATGTTAATCACTTCATATCAAATGATATGACAGGGACACTTTTTTTTTTACAGGTAGATTGTGTTAGTGTTAATGCTGTTGTGTGTCCTTTTAGGGGTCATCATGGTGTATCTCTCAGGGTATCTGATCGAGGCCAGTGGTTCCTGGGCGTCAGTTTTCGGCCTCATCACGGTAGTGAATCTGCTGGGTTTAGCCACGTTCTTAAGCTTCGCAGAAGCTCGCAGAGTGGACATAGATCTAGCGAAGGGCCGTTACCACAACATCCACATCTGAGAGCACAGGGGCCTGGAGCAGAGCAACACCATCAGGATATATGGAGCTTATGGATCAGCTGAGTTTTGTGGATGAGGGGTGGGGAAAGACACAGAGAAATGACTGGCTCTGAGAAGAAGGGGGACGTCCTCAACAGTCACTGGTTTCTTCACTATGGAAACTATTTTGCTCTCTTTGGCTGAAGAGAATATGGGAAAAGCTGTAGGAGATACTTAATAGATCTGTAATAGATTTCAAGGTGCCGCAGGATGAAGAGTGTTACTGAGTATTTTGTTAAGTTCCATGCTTTCATTCATTTCTAGTTCAGAAACCCGCAGTACACAGTCCATTTAATTAGATGAAGACCAAAAGCTAGAGTTTGTCAGTCTGGGAATTTACAGTGTTTATTAAATTATTAATACCATGTTATTTTAAAATACCTCATCTCGGACGTCTGTTTCTTCCACTGGGTATGAGCTGTTGATAGAGATTACTGTTTTTTTTTGTTACTGCAGAATTAGAGTTTGTCCCAGTTGGAAAAGAAAGTTACTGACTTGTTAAACGTTAGTTAAACACGTGCTCTTGTGCATCTTTTAGCTGTCTGATTCCTTAAAGCATTTTCTTTGTCTCCGCTGTCTGCTGTTGAGAAGAGTTTCTGATCTTTAAAGGAAGTTTCTGTTTCAGCCTTTGAGACAAACTGCTAGTTTCCTTTTGTCTTTGTCTGATTTAATTATCAGGGACCTTTTCTCGTGGGTCATTTGTTTGGACCAAGAAGTTGCACAATGAAATGAATGTATTATGGTGAAAAGCTTTATTATGTAGAGACAAGAACGTTATGGGAATGATTTGACCAAAACCTATTTCGAATATGTAGCCAAGTTCAATTCTTTCAATGCTGAAAGGGTCACATAAGGATATTATCTCATAAATTGTGCTGTAGATCTCCCATTCCCCAGTTGTTACTGCTTTGAGAAGTAATGTAAATGTTACTGTTAGTTACATAAAGAATTTGAAGGAAAACGAGTTCCTAGGAAGGCTTAGCTGGGCTTTAATGGGTCTCATTTCAATGTGCATTAAAACATGCAATAGGTTTCTGCTGTTATTGCAGGCCTACTGCTAGGGAAGATCGTGGCAGATTTGCAAAGAAACGGTGAAAAAAAAAAAAACTTGAATTATTGTATAACTCTCTTCTCTGCAAGGGACTCAAAGAAGTTTTATTTTTTTCCAGTACATAAAATCATAAGAAATGTTCACAAAGATTATTTGTGATTAAAATCTTATTTTATACATAGATTAGATACCACTGTGTATAATATATACAGTAGACAATATCAGAATACATTTATATTTATTGATTTATATTTGATTTAGAGAATAGATTGAAAATGCTTATATGATTATTGTCTATGCCCACCATATATATATATTGTATGTTTTCTTTCCTGTCATGTTTTCTTGTTCTGGCTGATGCAGCTTTATAGAAATGCCATATCACGCATATATTATGTTCCATTCCATTTAATTTGATATTTAAACGTGTTATTGTTCTACAATAGCAATAACTGGATAATGATTGTGGGGCTTGTTTCAACATCACAGCTGACAGTTACTTGCATTTGAGTTGCGATGAAGAAACTGTGCATATTTATTACGCTTGCGTCACTTTTCTCACTCAAGACTAGGAAATACAATAGATGAGCTGTGAATTAACGCAATGTCATACTGTCCTGAGTTGTGGATGAAAGATAGGTTTTGCAGAAAACTGAATTAATCAATATTGCATTCTTTTAGAGACAAATATCACATGAAAAAAGAAATGTAAACCCATGTAAATGCAGTATTCTGTATTTGTAAGCATATTTTGCTGAAATATAAAACTATATTTTATCAAGGGAAATATGTTTTGTGTGTTCATTTACTCTCAACGGTGATCCAAGACGTGTTTGGGACCACACCACCAGGAGGCAGCAGAGTCCAGAAAATGGCGTAGTGTAGCGGCCCTGCCTTGCTTACAGGTTTACAGTCAGCTAACTGTCTGGCACAAACATTTAAATGCTGAAAAAGAGGCCTTTATGCGTGCAACTGAAAGTGCGAGGGCGGGCATATGTGTGCATTTAGCTGGAGTGTCATGGCTAACACCTCCTGACTGTTTGTAGCATCATTACACCTCAAATTCCAGTCAAACTTCGCCAACTGCGTCCAACCAACTTCCACACAGGCTCTTTAGTAGTATACTCAGTTCCGATAATCTAACAGACACTTTCGTGAGTAGCCTAAATATATGCCTGTAAGTAGTCTGTACTAGAAATGCTAGCGCGCTAATTAATCGTATAGAGCCTGAGCCATACAACTGTTGTCGTAATTCCAGAGCTGTATCAGCATGGATGGACATGCAGGTCTTCCTCTGCTTCTGTCGCTAGATATATGGGGTGGCACCATATGGCAGGTCGCTGCGTGCCATGCTGGTGAGTTGGCAATGTGTACGTGTGCCAGGCATCCGTCACCCCTCTCACGGGACTCTCTCGGGTTACCATAGAGACAGATGGCGATGGCGGTGGGAAGGGGGGTGAGATCAGGGGCCTGGGGCAAAGTGGGCGACACCGTGTCACACCTGAAGATGAGAAGTGCTTCATGTACTGAAGGAGGTTCAAGAGACCATATATGTTGGGCTCGTTTTGTTTGGTAATAGTTTATCTAAAACATCTAATTGTTTTCAGTACAAAATATTGTGTTTGTGTGATTCAGTAATTCAGATAGCCTGACTGTTTATTATCTGAAAGGATATTTAGTTACTGTCTATGTTCACTTGGCCTTTACTGATTTTGATATTTGTAAAATGTGTGAAAGGCTAAAGATTATTGTTGATTTAACTTTGAAAAGTAAGTTCCCTGGTTGCCTTAATTTTGAGTTAATTGAAATTAAAAAAATTAGTTAATTCAATGGAGATTGGTATAATGACTAGAAACTCAAAACATTGTTTTCTAAACCACATTAGTGGTTTTGATAAAAGATTTTAAAAGTTGTGATAACAATTCATGAAAATAATGTTTTACAGTGAGAGGAGAATAACATCCCCAGGCTCTCAGAGTCTGATCCGGTTTATGTCCAGACCGTTCGAGTGACAGGTGACAATATCCAGATCTGTGCTGATGTGCGAATGCAATGTCTGTGTGTGTACATGTAGACAACAGTAATACTCCTGGCATTTTAGATGCAGTTTTATTGTGTTACCTGGTCCCAAGCTGGGACGATGTTTTTAAATGTAAAAATCTACAGTAAAAATGATAAATTAATTATTTTTTTAAAATAGAATAATTGAAACAAAGCATTTTTGTCTTAAATTGATTTTCGGTAGCCTATATTTGTTACATAAACTGTTATTTAATTGTGCCATCATTTCCACAATTACTAAAAATTATTGACTAAGAAAATTTGATCACAAGCTTGTTTACCAAGAAAACAACAGTTTCAGTGAAGAACTTGAGATGTAATCGGATGTATGAAAAAATAAAGCAAAATCAAGGTAAATATATGGAAGATCATTTCCACCACATAAGGGGGAAAACATCATGCTTGCAATCATGCGTTATTATGACATCAAAAAGCAAAATTATGAGAGACTTAATTAGGCTATGAGATAAAAAGTCAAAATTGACATACTAAGAGATAAATAATGAGATAGGCCTAAGATATAATTATGCGATAAAATGAAACGTGACTCTTAATCTCATTATGACTTTTCATCTCAGTTATAATTTTCCAAAGCACAAGTTTTTTTCTTATGTGGCATACATAGGCAGACGTCAAAAGTCTGAAAATATTATTTAATTGTGTGTATTTCACATAGGCCTATAAAAGTACTAGCTATAAATCAGCTATGAAACAGAGGATTCAGCCATTTTATATCATTTCCACCACAGAATGCTTGAGATGTGTTGGAAGTGATCATGAGGTTCAAAAAATGACTGAAAATGAAGCAATTCTCCAGTGTACTGGCTGTCCTGTAGCTTTGTGGGTTTTATTTTGCATGTGTTCACGTCAGCTTTCAATCCACATGCCATAACAGTCCATTCTACTGATACCATTACCAATACTAATAATACTCCTAGTATGAATAAACAAGCTTTGTTGTGATAAATTATGGTGTTACATTTAACACAGACCTTTAAATGTAATTGATTTAATGTCAATCTAATCTTAAAACCATATAAAATAGCCTACAATCTTCCATTACTAATCTTTTTAATTAAACAACATCAAAACTGAGGTAGGGCACTGTATGTTTTCGGGATATTATTGAATTTAACACAGCTGGTTGTGACATGCCGTAATATCACAGCTTTTACATATCTTAAGGATCGTGGCAAAGCTCTTAATTAACTCACGCGGGAAGTGACAGAGGAACAGCCCACCGCGCATTATTGGTTTTCGTCGCAATGGAGGAGTAAAGAGCCTGTCAGAGGACCGAGAGATGCGCCTGAGTGAAATAGCGCCGTTAATTACTAATTAACTTCCAGCTAATGACAATGTCACTGTGTCGTCGTCTCAACGAATACCCTCTCCTTACAAAGCCCCCCCCCACTTAGACCTGATCTGCATGCTAATTACTCCAACACATGCACTATTTAGACTCCACAATAACAAAATATTTTTATTATACACTTCAAATCCATAAGAATACATTTTACTGCATCTTCAAATGGGATTACTTTAAATAATTTAATGGAGTATTTGGTGAACAATTTTTTTTTTTGAGGCTGCTTAATGGAAATGAATGAATAAATAAACAAAAAAACAAAGATATTCAATGACCACAAGAAAGCTCCAAGCTTCCTCTCTGTCTTTCTCGCCTGTTAAAAGCTGAGCCCTGTGGCTATAAACTCTCCCTCTACTAACTAAATTACCCCTCACTTTGTTTAGCGTTCCCTGTGGAGCGACTCTAGTATTGCTGATCGCCAATCATTTCCGCCGGCTCACATCTCACACAAACACACGCGCGTGTCCAGATATGTTGATTTTTGTCAATTAACTGAGTCAGCTGTTGGCTTCCTGGTAAGCATATGGCCAGCGTTACACACACTGTCCTGTAGTTCTGAGCAGCGAGGGACGGTGTTTTAATGGAGCCCTCCGGGACAGGACCTCACACCTGCGCTCATGCCGTGCTGAGGAAGTGTCAGCGAAGCACCCATATAAAATGATATATCAAGAGGTGTTGCAAGAACTTCTCTGTCATCTCTCTGAAATCAATGATGAATGTCCAAGACTCTAATTTCATGAATACGCTTGTACCGTAGTATTGTTCGGTGACGCAATGAAATTAGGCAATGTAACACTTATTATCGTGCTTAAAACAGTGGAGAAAATGGGAGAATCAGTAGGCATACCTGTACAGGAGCTAAAGAAGCAGAACACTTCAGAAGTCCAAGACAAAAAATGGTACGGCAAATGAGGGTGGAAAGATGTAAGCAAATCCTGAGTGGTGGCACCCAGGTTGTTTCTTTTTTCTTTATTTTGGAAACGTAAAGGAATTGAGGTGTTGACCTCTCTCTAAAACTCATTAGGAGCTTATCAGTGTAACTTTACATAATGAACCTTGCTGAACCTTGTCGATAGATGGCAGTTGTGTCAGTATTTGAACTATATACAATCCTGGGCAAAAGAAAAAAAAGGACAAGACCAAAATGGCCAAACACTGAGCTTTTAATTGTCTTATTTGGCAGGAAATCGGCAAAATTTAAGCAAATGCACTACTTAAAAATCAATTGCTGTCACAGCAAACATCAAGGACAGAATTAAGTTTTTGGGAAGTTGTGTGTGGAGTGATGAATCACAATGAAACACAAGTTGCATGGTGATGCTCTAGAGCTGTGTCTTCAAAAATCTGGTGAGAAATATAATAAACAAATGTCTACCACAGTGAAGCATGGAGGAAGAAACTGTGTCATTGTGTGAGGAGTCTTTTTAGCTGCTGTTTTGGTGAATGCTTTGGAGTGCAGGAGAATATTGCAGAATGGCTTGCTTCCCACAAATGAAAAGTTGTTATCTAAAGTGGAATAATCAGATGTTATTTTTCAACAAGACAATGCTCCTGCACAAATTACAAAGACAACCAAGAAGTGGCTTGAGAACAAGTCCATCAGGCTCATGTTTGGCCTGGTCAGAGTCCAGATTTGAACCCTATAGTGAATATTTGGTCTTACATTAAACTCAAACGAACTGGGAGACATTATTCAACTACTCATGCACTGTTTGAAGCCATTAACATTGAGTGGAACAACACTGACACTGTAAAAAGCTGTCTGCAAGTCGAGGAAGGCTATTCTGTGCTAAGTTACTTTATCTTCAGTATTTTTGCAATTCTTGCTAATTTCCTGACCAGTGAATTGTGATTAAAAAGGTTAAGACTAAAATACCACTAAATAATTGGCCATTGCCTTTTCTTTTTGCTCGGGAATGTACAAAGAATAGACATGCTAATGCTAGCTAAAGAACCACTGAATGTACTTTAAAATAGGATGCAAAAACATCATTTAAATATAAACTGGTCCATACAGCTCAATATAAGCCATACAATCTTTCAGTGAGAAATAGACCAAAATTAAAATCACCGTTTGCTGATAATTTTTTATCCTGCAGTGAGCTATTGTTGGCTGACTAAATTATTTGATCAATGAGATTAAATGAATCAGTTAAATTTGTGAACAAATCATTCTGACCACTTTTTGTGATTCATTAAAAGGATCCAACCCAGAACAAATGATTTGTTCACTACTTTGACATAGCAACTTCTCTCATGAATGTATCAAGGAATAATTAACTACTAAACGAATTAAATTTCAACCTGTTCCTCACATAAAAAGCTATAATGACTTTAGATGAAATATAGTGTACAAGTCATACAGAGCAATTTTTAATGTTTTTTTTTTTTTTACCGCAAGAAAATAAATCATGAATTTGTAACTCAATAAGGGTGAGAAAATAAAGACTAAATTAAATTTTCAGTTGAACTGTCGCTTTAAATTTATTTAATCAAGTTGATGTTGTTGAGAACAGCTGCTGTTATTGCGGATTGTCTGTATTTCTTACTTTTGAATGTCCTGATATCATTGACATAAACAAACAGAAAGAACCCCCGAAATATGCTTTCCGTTCATCTTCTGATTCTGACAGTTAGTTCTCTATCCTGCTTTCTTAAACCGACACACAAACTGCAACAAATGCCAAATGTATGTTTACAGAACAATATGATGCATTGCTCTGGCAGGGAGTCGTCGTATGCTGGCCACTTCAGAAATAACTCCAACCCCCTCCATCTTTTTCTCCCTGACAGAAGGTCTCAAATGATCAGACACAACAATGTGCTTAATACTCACTTAGTTCTCGCTGTGCTCATCGATGAGTGTGTTTTATAATTGCAGGAGTGATAGCGCTATATGTCCTTAAGAATTGGACAAGAAGGCTTTTTCCAAACAAAGGATCTTTATTAGCTCAGAGCTTTGGTGGACCACTTCAATCCTCTGGCAGTCTCCTCTTTGTTGATTATCAGCTCATCACGCAGGGAAATTTCATTCTCTTGTTTCAAACTGAGCAGTCTCTGTAAGTCATTAGCTCAAAACGTGCCATCGCTTATCAGTGAAGCTTAGCAGCGCTTCACTGTAAAAAAAAAAAACCTGCACTCTTCTTAGACTAGTAAAGTTGAACTGGATTTTTTAAAAACTGGTCATCATCTACTCACCCTCATGCTGTTCCAAACCCATTTTATTTCTTCAGTGGAAAACAAAAGGAGATATTTTGGAAGAATGTCCAAGTGGCTGTGTTCCATAAAATAAAATGATCAAGTAACCTGACTTATGTGCTGCATTTCATGTTTTCTTAAGTCAACACAGAGGGCAGTTGTAATGCAAACTCTGAATTTTTTTTTTGCTGATCAACAACACAAAAACATATCGCAAGAGTTTGCATTCATTTCACAGAAGTTGACAAATTCTACGAAATTATGCTCAACCAACAAACTAAATTGAGGTAGAAGAACTAACTTGTAGAGTTAACACACATTTTTATGATTATTACTCAAAAGAATTAAGTTGTTCCAACAAATGTCAACATAATTGAGTGGCGGACCTGGAACCAATCAAACTTATCTATTTCAGCTGTTACAGCTATAGCATATCGCACGCTAAATGGATTGAATTTAACATGTAAAGATATTACTATTTGTATCAGCACAATTGTTGCTCATAGAATCATTTTAACCTATATAACACATTTTTGTCATCCACAGCCTAACCATGAACACTAATCATTAGCACAAACTTCAACATAACAGGAACTCTTTCAAATGTCAAACATAACAGCATTAAACACTAACAGCTCTTTCCTTTTACTATAAACACATCAAATTTCCACTTTAAAGAACATGGATGTAAAATGTTCTTCATGGAACCATACCAATAAGGAACCTTTATCTTTAAGAGTGAATCGTGAGGTCGGGGTAGTCTCGTGTAGCCAGACCTTCAGACTGACGGCAGAAGGTCTGGACTCTATCTTTCATTGGCCAAGGACCACCCAGAGTAACACAACCAATCAACGTTCGTTTTGTTCAGCGTCATGTTTAGAAGCATGGTAATGTCCCTACAATAACAGACCGACATGCACAAATCTATAAATTATTTATTCATGAACATTTTGCAAGTTTACTGCAACAATGGAGCCACGAACTTCACATACTTTTGAAAATTCAGCATTTAGCTGATTATGGTAAGCGCTCATTGTCACAGTTGTAAACATGACGTCATTCTTCTTCCGCGAAGGGGTTTGGCGTCATGACATTTGTTTCCAGGCGGACCGTTAAAGAACGCAACACACACCTCCCGTACATCCTGTAGAATTCAACCAATCAGATCGCGTCTTTGAAACTCCTGAAGTGTTTCCAGTAAAGTGTGCCATATGAATCAGACGTTCAACCAACGGTCCGTGGGCTGAGTAACTGAAATAAAAATTATGTGTCTGAATTGAAAAATTAATATATGTGAACATTAAGCTGAATTGACCCTTCGCTAAGCCCCACCCTCCTTAGTTACTGTTGCTACGCCTGACAAGCTTTCGCGCCTGACACATTTATTACAGTATGTATGCACCAGTGTCAGACATTCCCAAGGAGATAATTAGTAATTTTTGGTGAACAGGTGAAATATCTGAAAACAAAAAACAAAAGGGACTGCAATATGCATTCGAGGGATATATCCACGACATAATATGCAACCGATTAGAGAATAATTGAATCATAATTGAAGCTAAAGCCTATAGGTCCCAGCGCAAGCAGCAGCCGCCTCATACGCTGACCATTCAAACGTGTAACACACAAATTGAGGAACAGCTATGTTCATGCACAGCAGGGTAAGTGAAATTTGAAAATAATCAAAAAATTATAAATCAAACAGCTTATCCATAAGTCTTGTTGAATAAACACAAGACATTAGCCTGACCACTTTGCAATGATAACATTCTCCCGCTTATATTTTTAGCGCGCCAGGCTAACTGCTCACATGTCGTGGAGCAAACGTAGGTGTTTTTGTTAAACCTGTCGACATTTAGTTGTGAATGGAGCCTCCCACAATGCTTGATCCACGCCACGCATTTCTCCCCTTGGGTTTTAGGTTTTGGGAAGGGAAAAAATTCCACCCCCCCCCCCATCCAAACTTTTAGGATACTGGGTATCAGATTTGCACAATCCATACGCACAACGCTTCGGCTTGTTTCCCTCGCTCGAAAGCTTGCCAGACCTCCTGCGCCTAGTTACGGTTGCTAAGCCACGATTGGCCTGTGGTGGTTTTCGGGCGTGGCTTAGCGAAGGGTCAATTGTCCTTTTGTGCTCAAAAGAAGAATTGATATCATATAGGACAAGATGAGGATGAGTAAATAGGCCTAATGACAAAATGTTCATTTGTGGGCGAACTGTTATATTTCGTTCTCGTTATAGTTAAACAGTGTTGCGGTAGCATGTTGTTCAGGTACCAGTTTGTTTTGAATTCAAAACAGCACCTTGCTTTACATTTCATTTCTTGTGTCCCAAAAACAAGTGCACCACTAAATCTGTCTCTCTGCTCCTGTCCATGCCCTGTGTCTGTTCCCCCCTCCACCAGCTCTCTCTGTCTTTCACTAAAGTTCGGCTGTCAATCAGATCTACCCTCCGGCTATGTGCACTGATTAAAAACCCCCAGAGATAAGGAGACCTAAATTAGATTTCAATAAGGCCACTGAATATTCATAACAGGAAAACATCTAAAGGTAAATGCTTTTTGATCTCGGCTCACAAATACCACTTGTGTGCATTCCCAGGTCTTTTTACTCTGGCTCCAAGTGTTGCTGTGCCGAGGCGAGCCGGTCCGGCTCACGCTCCTCCGGGGGATGCGGATGAATACTGATGACAGCCTCCATAAAAGAGGCCGGGCATTAATTATGTTTATACTAAAGGGACTCAAAAGAAAGGGCACCCACACTAAGCATTCATTAATTAGTACAGCGGGAGTTTACTGGGTGAAAAAGAGGGAAAAGAAAGACTGACTCGCACACATACGGAGGACACCATTAAAGCTGCGAGATACTGTTATTATTGAAGAAGTTTAGAGGGTGAGCACGAGCTCCAGCCGGACCATAAACCATTCTCCAGACAGCTTATTTATGTCGTTTTCTACAACTTCTGGTTTTACGTCTTTAATGAAAATGCCAGCAGAGTGTGTGGTGTGAGTAGCTAATATCCATGTTTCTAATGATGTCGTAGCCATAAACCTAAAGGCTAATTAGACTTCTTTATTTGTAATATGTGCTTTTGTATCTCATTGTTTTTAATTAATTTACTTTTAATCAATGTACTAGGTGAAACTAGGGTCAAGGACAGATTTGTGCATTCTTCAATCATTTGACAGCATGACTTACTACTCAGTATTATTCTGTATTATATAGTAAGCCTATACAAATTCCTACATTTACTTCTGCTGAAAGTCTGAAATGTGCATAAGAAACAAGTGACCTGGTCTGAAAAAACAAAACAACAGGAAAAAACATTTCACTGTAAAAAACAAAAAAACATTTTTTTTTTTTAGTACAATCAACTTGGATGTTTAAGTCATTTTAACTTAAATCACATTTAACTGATTTAAAAAAAATGAGTTCAATCTGGTTTAATTTATAAAAAAAGATGAAAATTGCTTAACTTATTTTGATGAGTTAAAGCAATGCAAAAACATATGTTGTCATAAAATGTTTTTTTAAAAGTAAGCCCAAATTGGGGGTGGGACATACGCACATGACACAGTCTGCATAGGGTACCCCTGCTGAAAATGATTTTGTTTAAGTTTTCTATTATGTTCTACCAAAAACGCTTTCTTTCCTTAAAACATTTCCCTTTAAAAAAAAAACAACTTACTGTTGTAATGGCATAAAGATGCTGAAGTCAGCCTGTATCAGTTTGTGGTTTCAGTAATATATCTTTAAACACATGCAGCACTGGGACGAATAACAGACCATTTCGGTGAAAAAGAAGAGTGCGCTTACTTGCCTCTGACCCGGACTCATAGTGCTCATTCAAACAGACAGAGCAGCCATGCTATTGACAGACAGAGAAACATCATCACACACTAATGATAAAGTGGCCAAACATACTGTCCTATGGGTGCCAACCACTAGCAAGCACAAATGTGCAACTGTACTCTGGAAATAGGCCCAAAAAAACTGCAACCTGTGACTGCCAAATCTATAAGCGACTTATTGGAAAAACAAGCCCAAGTCGCTTATAATAAGCAGACTTGACTTGGAAACACTGGGTGGAACACTGTTCAGAAAGTTTTTTTTTTTTTTTTTAAGAAATTAACACTTTTATTCAGTAAGGATGCATTTAATTGATCGGAAGTGACAGTTAAGCAGCACAACTGTTTTCAATAACTGTTTCTTGAGCAGCAAATAAGCATATTAAAGTGACTTCTGAAGGATCATGTGACAATAAAAACTGGAGAAATGATGCTGAAAATGTAGCTTTTCATCAAATGCAGTAAATATTCTCACAGTATGTGATTTCGGACATAGTTAAAGTATCTGGGACACCTGAATTAGCAACATGGTTATATTCAGAAGGCAACATTAGCCTAATGCATACTGTAATTGTATACTGCCTACTATATTTTAACATGAAGCCAATGTGAGAGAACATATGAAGCATTGTTTCAAACAGTAGTAACAGTAGTGATCACATAATGTTGCATATTTATTGTGCATTTTAATCAAATATTGAGTTCGACACCGTTTTCAACTAAACAACGGCAAAGTTTTATGCATTTTGGCCGTTCATTTACACAACAACAGCATTTTGGGGGCCTGAAAACCCAAACTTGAAAACGGGTTTCGAAGAGCAAATTTTTGAAAACAATACCATTATTGTTGTGTAAACTAAATCAAATATAGATTAAGAATACAAAACATAATTTGGCACAGTCTAGGTTGATGTCCCCCTCCTCCAGCGTGTTTCGAGCGAGTGTGAGCTGTGTGTGAAGAGAGGGGACTGGTGTAGTTTGTGCCTGAGGCTGTGCTGTGACAGTCAGCCCAGAACGTTTGGCTAAAAGTCTCAACCAGACATCAGGAAACCAAAATGTCATTCGCTGATGGGGCCAGTGGGAATCTCTGTAATAATACCCCATCGTTAAATGAAGATTTGACCCTTGACACTGCTCGTATGTCCTATTCACACAGAGGAGAAGTTTTCTGCTTCAGCATCATTATTATTGCAAAGGTTTCTGATACATGTAATTACGATTAACACAACTGACTCTCACATACTGTAAATGTAAAATGGACATCTGAAGATAATTAATTCAGTCAAAATGATTATTTGGTATTGGCATAGTGGAAACTATAACTGCCACCATATTTTCTCTTTTTTATGTTCAATCCCTTTCTTTTTCTCTCTCACTCTTTCTCTTGCACCAGATGATGGTCATTCTGTTGCCAGGCAATCTGGTCTGTCAGATTCACACTTGCTTTTACCCCCAGATTTCTCTTTCTTTCCTCGCTCTTTCTCCAACTATCTCTCTCTCTTTCTTTTTGTCTTTTTTAAGTCAGGGCCATAATCTCTCATATAAAATAAAAACAAACAAACAAACAAAAAACACCTTCAAGTTGTGTTATCTATATAGATGGCGTATTTGTGTGTGTGTCTGGTTTTACAAACATCAAATGTACAGTAAAACCTGAAATCACCTACATTTTGAGGACCAGATGATATTCAAGAGAAAAGGGCTTCATAACCATACTAAATAATGTCTTAACTAAGATCTAAAACTGCAAAAAGGTTTGTTTAAGTGTTCATTTTAGGTGAAGAGGATTGAGAAATCTCTGTATAAAAAACAATAGAAACCATGTTAGAAAGTCAAATATGTGTGTGTGTTGTGTTGCACCTGAAGGAATGAGTGAACTCAGTGAGGGTCACTGGGACCGGACAGGGTCATAGCCTGGCCTGCAGCGTGCAACGAGGGCCTTAGGCACTGATCATGTATATAATCGTACAGAAATCATACAAATATTCATTTTTGTGCATGCATGTAGACTAACGTGAGCATAGGAAGGTAATGCGGGTATGCCAGATGAAGTTTATGAAAAGAAAAACGCAGGAAGAGAGACAATCTTGTGTTTTTGTGTGCAGACGAGTGCATGGAGGCAGGTGGTGGTCTGGAGGGCTGGAGCAGCGGTGTGTGTGTGTGTGTGTGTGTGTGTGTGTTTATCTTTCCAGTCCTCAGGCCCTGTTGTTCAGAGATGTGAGGTGTCATGCTAGCTGGGCTCCTGCAGTCTGAGAGGCAGCTGTGAAAGAGACAGGTACGTCTGCCCCACACACACACAAACACACACACATATAGAGAGATAGAGAGAGAGGGGATGTTTCTTCTTGCTTACCTTCCGTCTCACATGAGAGCCAGAGGTGAATTTTTTCTACATTTCTTTGGAAAAAAACAAAGAGAAGGTGTAGATTTATAAAGTGTATTTTATACAATTACTTGAACACACCTTCTATTGATGAACATGTTTTTAGTTACTAAATTAAATATTTTTGGGGGATAAAGTAAAAAAAATGCAAAAAATTAAGTACAAAAGACTAAAAGAATGACAATAGGGAATTGATTTGTTTTCTTCCTTTAACATTTTTATATATAATTAAATATTTTAAACACTTCACTGCAAAAATAAATGTTTGCAAAGGCATGTGATGCAACTGAATTGAAAGAACATTGAATTGATAATGACACTTGTCTTCTGTAGAGTTGAATTGAACTTGTTTCATAATTAAAGAACTTTGTAACATTGACACAGTTATTGAACTGAATATCATTTACTGAATTATTTTGTGGAGCTGCTTTGAAACTTTTTGTATAAACTTTTTGTATGCTTTTGTATAATGTGATAAGATCAAACAGGAAATGATATCATAGAGAGGGCGTCTGAAGACCCTCAAGACTGTGGGTTAAAATCAATAAGTCTTTTAAAATATTTGATAATCTGAACTTTTAATGACACAGCAAAGTCATGTCATGTGGTGTGAGATCCGAACCTAAAAAGTAAAATTTACCTCAGATTTCTTCAAAGGATGCAACATCAAGATGAGTACACTGACTAATGTATTTTAAAACCATATGAAATGAACATGAACGCAAAGAGTACATTTCTAATAACTTGGCACAAAACAAAAAAAAAGGTTCAATGGGGTGTTAAATACCCTGCATGGGATTCTTGACTCAATTTTGACTTCATTTTTGACTCAAGAACCCTTTATGCAAAAAAGGTTTTATATAAGGAGAAATGTCTTAACATAATATTTAACAGGTTATTTAATTTTTTCCCTTGAGATAAAGTGTGTTTACAAGCTGTTTAATTCATAAAATGCCCACGATGGCAACCCTTAAAAGACTCTATGTATAGCGCCTAACAGAACTCTTTAAGATTCCTTTTCTTTTAAGAGTGTAGATTTTTCCTTTCCTTTATTGTGAACATCATATATATCATTGACCTAGATATTAGTAGACTCCGCTGAATACTCGCATATCCAATTAGACAAACCATCTATCAAACCCACCCTCTTTCCTCTCAGACATCAGTCGGCTCCAGTTAACCGGCTGGTTTATCAGTTCATCAGTTAGCGGGTGTTGTAACATGGAAATGTGAAGTTTTCACGCACCATCGGTTCGATGTTTTAATTGAGCCAGTAATTGAATAAGGAGTGTCCGTGTAGCTGTGCTACACGGACTGTGTGATGGTGCGCTCGCTCGGCGCCGCGGTGCCAGGTGTCTCCAGGTGTCTGGCTGCTCTCTGCTTCATTTGTCACATCAGAAAGCAATAATTCAACCCGCAGCCCCCAGCATCACTCGTTTCCTTTGAAAACGCAAAAGAAAGTGGTGGAGAAACGAAAGACAGAGAGAGAGAGAGAGAGAGAGAGAGAGAGAGAGAGAGAGAGAGAGAGAGAGAGAGAGAGAGAGAGAGAGAGCGTCTCAGCAACATGTTTACCTCCAAGGCAAACGTAAGCCTCCCAGGCCTGAATCTCCACAGAGGCGGCAGAGTGAAGTAAGAGGGTTAGAGAGCTTTTATTCAGAAGCTCCAATACAATCCCACACAGTCCTTTACTCATCTCTCCGAGTCTTTCCATATCCCATACCCATCTCCAAATGTTTCAGGCCAGCCAGATCCTCTCTCCCACACTCGCTCGCCTGTCTTGCTCTCCCTCTGGTTTGGTGGTGGGGCCAGATGTCCAGGTTGACACAGCGCTTACGGCGTTTGACTTGATAAAAAACCAGGCTGGCTGTGGGTAAAGGGGGATTAAAACAGGGCCTGAGGCGCTGGTGTTAGATTGAAAACATCCTGGGCTGCTTTGTATGGAGATTTGCATACATCCAACCCGTGCGGGGCCTGTCCATCTGCTAGAGTGCATTGTCCCCGCACAACAAAGTGTGTTTAAATATTTCACATCTCCATTTACCACAAGGGAGAGAGAGGGTGAGGGTGAGAGGCACAGACACGGGCACACAAAGCGACGGAGGGGGAACGAAGAAGAAAGAGAGAATGATTTGGCATGTCTTTGAATTTGAACAGATCCCAAATGTGCTCCCATCACTGAGTAAACAGCTCAGGCCGGGTTTTGGCAGAGCGTGGGCCATTCAAATATCTCATTTTGGATTCCACTGTGACACCAGGTGAGAGCAAAGCTGGAAACAGGTAGCACAAAAAAAAAAAAAGTCCTTCATAAAAAACACTCGAAAACAAACCTGTTTGGGGAGAGACAACAAACTTAATTGAACCCCCTGTGCCTAAACTCATGATTTTTGGTTAGTCAAGTCACATCTATTGCTATAGCACATTTTAAAAACAACAAATGGTGACCAAAGAGCTGCACAATTAGAGTAATTAAATAAAGAGATTTAAAGGGATCATACACCCCCCCCCCCCACCCCCCAAATAAAAATAATTCATGGTTTCTTTTTTGTCATATAACATAAAAAGCTATTTTAAAGATTTTTTTTTGGTGATACAACTGTCCTATTATAATGAAGGAAAACTAATGACATTTCTAAGAAAAAATATAAAGCTGAATTTTTCTACATTTCATATTTTAATATTATATTTTCATTCAATATTTTAAAGACCCCACTGCATATTAATATTAAAAACATTTCGTCTGACTGAATCAATCCTGAACTAATTTGAGCTGAATAATGACAGTATTGTCTTCTGTAGAGCTGCTCATAGCCGAACTGAACTTGATCTGAGTATCTACAGTGGGAGAGAATCGAAAGTGAAGTCTCAAACTATGCCAAAGCCATGTGACCACAAACGAGAACGATCACCCTTAAACTTTTAAACTAGACATGGGAACAGACAGATGTAGGCCATTTAATACCTTTGAGTCTGATACTGAGAGAAATATAATGTGATGTCAAGCCATGTTGGCCCTTAAAAACAATTAATTACTGAATCCTGAAAAGTGAACTGTGAACAGGAAGCTTTTAAAGAAACATCATAACTGGCCAAATACTCTCTTCCTGCTTACACAACGGAACAAGAACCCGAGAACCTTATTACGTGTTATCACCTCATAAATGAGTGTTTAATGCTAATAGCATGTATATAGATGTTCCAGAAGTGGACATTTGAAATGGCATGAGTCATAATTAAATAAATAACTGAACTGCGGGCAGCTGACATATGATTCATCCTCACAGCTCTGACACTTGTCAGTTACTTATATCTGGATTGTTAAAACGCATGCCTTAAAATCTCATTCATTTACAAATGCATACATTTAACCATCTGATCCAAAGTTTAATCATTTATATTTATATTTTTTTGGTTTCTGTTTCTACACATACACACACACACATACACAAAGGTTAAATATGTAGAAATAGGCACAAAATAAATGGAGATTGGCTTCGCTGAAATTTTGATTTTATTAAGGCATCCTTGTGCCTCAACCCTCTTTGTAATATTAAGTCCATAACTCTGACTACATGAGACATTTAAAGGTGCTATAAAGTTAGATAATTATAGCAATATATCTGTAATAATCTGCAATCTGAGAGCTGGAAAGAGTGTGTGTGAGAGAGAGAGAGAAAGAGAGACTGAGAGAGAGATATGAACATTCACTAGTAAGTATGGTTTGAAATATCCTGCACGTAATCCTTTTTGTAAGGTAACAGAGGAGTGTGACAGTGTACCTGCATTATAGTGGCTCATTGCTCTATGAACTATACAATTATTATTCATTTATTTCTAGATATTTATATTTTTTGAAGAAAATATGAATGTTTGACAATGCAAAACTCACTACCATGATGCTTGGATGTTGTGGGGGGTTACCAGGGTGTTGCTATGTGGTTGCTAAAGTTTTTTTAGGTGTTTTTTTTTTTTAGCATTTTCTTATGGACCAAGTATTAAGAGTCTCCTTAAAGGGATAGTTCAATAAAAATGAAAATGATATCATCATTTACTCACCCTCATGTAATTCCAAACCTGTATGCATTTCTTTCTTCTGCTGAACACAAAAGAATATATTATGTAACCAAACAGTTGACGGTAGCCATTGATTTCCATATGGGGAAAAACAAATACTATAGAAGTCAATGGGGCCCATCAACTGTTTTCGACATTCTTCAAAATATCTTCCTTTGTGTTCAACAGAAGAAAGAAACTCATACAGGTTTGGAACAACTTGAGGGGGAGTAAATGATGACATAATTAATGAGTGAACTATCCCTTTCAGTCTATGGTATTTTGGTCTCTATAGATTTGTGACCATTTCAATGCACTTTTTATGTTAACAAGCTGTAAAATTCTGTTTCACACAAACGGTTCAGGACGAGTTACACACCATAATACTTTGGGTTGGGGTTTGTTTAAATCAAAGTATCAAAACATGAGCAACAGTAGTACTCATGATTGCTTTCTGATAATATACTTTCAAAGTGAGTTGTGCTAAAAGTGTTCAGTTTTATCTGAAACCAATGAATGTAAAAGTGGCAATACTAATTTGTGTAAAAAGTTGTTGGTATTTTAATGCCACTAGTATTCAGTTGACTTGTATGTAAAGGTATTTTCTGGGAGTTTTCCAAATGTAGAGGCAAGTTTTTCAAATTAATCTATATTAGATAAAATACAATTTAAAAATGAAACATATTTGTACACAAAATAATCAATCTCTTTTTCTGTCCATACAATTAAAGTCAGTTAGGTCCAATGTTGTTTTTACCCCATTGATTTTTATTGTATGGACAGAAGCAGTCTTCAAAATATTTCTTCTTGTGTTCAGCAGAAGTCATACAGGTTTGGAATGACATGAGGGTGAGTAAATGATGACAGAAGTGTCCCTCAAAGATCTGAATAACAGGCTGCAGAACTGGATCAGGGAGACAGTATTTAAGGTAAAAGTCAATGGCGAACAAGTGGGCCGAGCCACCTGGCAGCACATCCACGCCGATCTCACACCTCTAACACCACCACGCCAAACACACACACGCATCAGAGATGGACGTGAGGGAAGTGTGGACTGCACGGGGGAGGATTTTGGAACACGGTGCCTGGTCAAGCTGTCTTCTCACTCACATGTCCAAGAACACTGTAAAATACATTTCATCAAATATTAAACGAGATGTCCAGGCCTGCAATAAGGTGTATGTCCTGTCACTGCCGTCCCAACAACACACAAAAAAGTTTAATTAATGAATATCAGTGCAGGTTGGGAGAACAGCTGTATCGCTGTTACTATGGGATTTGGATCATAAATGAAATTTGTGCCAAAAAGTCAGTAGACAGATTCATTCTTAACTACATAACGGAGACAGCATATCCTCCGTTAATCTGGATTAACTGCAACAATGAACCATTATTTAAAAGCCATTACACCCCGTCTCTCCTGAGAGAGAGAGAGAGAGAGAGAGAGCGAGAGGTGCACGGCTCGTACCAGAGTACAAGACAACATAATCAGACTAATGGTTCGCATTAGTTATGTGCCAAACGCTTGGCTTTTTACTTTAGATCCTACTAAATAAATACGGCGCACAGATCACAGTAATTAAAGCAATCCCTTTAAATCACTGCAGATTCTCTATTAGGCACCGTCCTCAGTGGTAAACGTCGCTTAACAGATTAAGTCATCTGGGGCAGTGGGCAGCTCAGTGTGGGTGAAAAGCGCTCGTAATTTCCTTGGGACAAGGACGCCTCTTGAAAGTTTTCTGACCGGCAGGAATCCATGGGTTATGCTCGAACGCTAATAGATGCAGCATTCTGCACAAGTGTACACACACAAACACACGGACCACTGTGGCGCTGTCAGCAGGAGGCCGGAGCTGATGGACATTCTGGTTACGCAACTCAGCAGATCACAGCCATTAGAGACAGGTGGCCCACCACGCTGTGTGTAGGTGTGTGTGTGTGTGAGAGAGATAGAGAGAGAGTGGGGGGTGATAGAGACGTGGATGGATGGATGGATGGATGGAGTACAGTATGACCATACGAATACAATGACAACATAACATTTCAAATCATACTGTGGCCGTCAAACATCTCCTTTTCACTCAAAGATGACTTCCAGGTCAGTAAATGGCAAACAAATAAATGTGGCATGTCATTTTGAGTGAATTTGTTGTGGTGTTAAACTGACAATATCTTTTTGTGAATTGTGTGCTCTGAAACATCTGGTAAAGAGTTACCACAAACAACTCCTCATAAGCAAGTAAAAGCACAAATAATAAACCTAACTGTTTCTCCTAAATGGAGAGCAAAGTGAGTATTTTGCAAGTCTTTTGCCTTTTTCAACCTCTGTGGGGCTATCAATTATTATTGGATCTTAAACTGATTGTTGTGAGAGAAAAAAATGTGTACATAGCTGTACACAGCTTCATTGTTCCTCCCACATTAAAATGTATTAAGTCAAATTAAATAATGTACTGTATGGCTTTACAATGTGAGCATTATAACAAAGCATGTAAATACATTAATATTGTAGTCTATGCATGTTTTATAGACCAGGCTTAATATGCAAAACACAGTCCCTACTTCATCTCTCTTTATTCTCTCTGTAAAGTTTGAAGACCTTTGCTTTAAAGATCTCAACTTGAACATTTCTCATCAAACTCTTCCAAGACCAAATGGTATAGGTGTATCCATATTCATTTTATACCTCTATATCAACAATTGTCAGCAGTTGTCTCTCTTTATTTTTCCTAAGGAATTTTACAGAGCAGTGAAAGAGCAAACTCTTGAGAAATAAACTGTTTATCGGGACATTCATTATTTAGTCAATTTATGGAATATCCTCTTAAAGGAACATGCCGATTTTTTGGGACTTTAGCTTATTCACCGTATAATGATGGCCATCTTCTAACCGTATACATACTGGGAACTATATTCTCAGAAGGCGAAGCACTGCTACTGTACGTCTGCAGAGTGATTTACTCCAACTCTAAGCGAACTCTCTGCTCCTCACCACAGTGCTTCTCAGGTGCTGCGAGCAAATCACTCCGCCTAAGTAGCAGTGCTTCGCCTTCTGAGAATATAGTTCCCAGTATGTATACGGTTAGAAGATGGCTGTGTCACATGTGACCTTGTTATTTGTACACGCTGCGACTATACAAATCACAACATGTAAATAGGAAAATGTTGGCGTTATTTTGTCACTTATTGGGAGCAGTATGCTAGCTGGAGCTGTTTACCTCCAGTCTTTGTGGTAAGCTAGGCTAGCGGTGGGTGCGTCAGACAGAGTTACGGCACGCACAGAGATGAAAAGGGTATGTATGGACTTATCTAACTCTGGGGGATAAGGTGAATAAGCTAAAGTCCCAAAAAGTCAGCATGTTCCTTTAAAACACAAAAGAGTGGCATAGAGAAACAACATTATATTAGGTGCGTCAAATCACTCCAAAGTTAATCTAAATTCAAGGATAGGCCTATCTATAATTTTATAATATTTAAAAATATATTTAATATGCATTTTAAAGGTGATATTGAGCTCAATACACTCTGCTTAATGCATGAGCAAAAGCGTGGTCAGCCAAAATACACTCTGTCTTCTTAATCGGGCTTTTGCCAGATGGTGTCCTATTGCACAGATGATTCATACAAAAATCAGACCCAGCACTGATCTGGTCTAGCGCCTTGGGAGACCTAGACATGAAATAAAGACCATTTAATGCCTATGCACCATGCATACAGTCAATGTCTGTATAAATAGTTTTTTGGTTAACTTACAATTAACTGAATCACAGTGCAGATGCAGTTAGCGTGTTAGAATACAAGTAGATGCAGTGCAAGGCTGTAGCAGAAGTTTCCTCCATAAGTGTCTTGTTTTCCCTCTTTCAGCCTTTTTTATGTGATCATCAACACCTACACAAAGCCATGCCAGTGCCTTTAAGCTTTGACCTCGCTGAGTAATCTTGAGTAATGCATAAGCTAAATCATTCATCGCTGCATATTTATGTCTTAGATTGACCATAAGCTCAAATTGTCCAAAAAAACACTGTGCATTGCAAATACCTTATACAACATGCACTCCATTACATACACATATAGTTTATATATACTTCTCTCTCACATATGACTGATTGTATACATGGCATGTGAAGGACAGTATGAAATATAAGTGGTAAACATTTTGTATGGACAGATGTGGATTAGTGTTCATCTTTGCCTCATGAAGGAGATTAGAGCTTATTCACTGCTAACAGGGTTTATCTTTCTCTGTAATTCTGATTACAGTGAGAGAGAGAGAGAGAGAGAGAGAGAGAGAGAGAGAGAGAGAGAGAGAGAGAGAGAGAGAGAGAGAGAGAGAAGATATGAGAAGATGTTAAAAGACGTGCATTCTGCACATAAGAGGAGCAATTGACTTGTTGAATTGAATTAATGTGCCAATTAAAACTATAAGGAAAGTTTGTCAAGACAATAGAGTGGTGCAGGAATGACATCAAAACTCAGAAAACTAATCCGTCACTGGTTCCCTCAAGATTTTCCTATGGGGTTTTATAATGGGGGGTTTCAATTTATAAAATAAGGCCTGTGGTAAACATAACTTGATGATACTTGAACATTTTGCTATACAACGTAAATTACACACACTCATATCGAAAACGTGAATTTTGAAGCTGTTATTTTTTTTTATGTTGATGTTTACCACAGGCTTTATTTTACTCATAAATTGAAAACCCCTAAACACTGAAAAAGTGATCAGTTGACAGTTGATCAGGTTTTTTTTTTTTAAAAAGTGAGGAAACCAGTTGCCTTAAAATTATAGATAAACTTATGCGTAATTGAAAAAAAAATAAGTTATGTAAACTTGACAATTCCAATTTCAAGTTTACCAAGTAAACAAGTAATAGTTTAAACAAAATAAATGTTTTGTGATAACTTTTTATTTTAAGTTGTACTTAATATAAATTGCAGTTACTTAAAAATGTTTATCTACTTAACTTAAAACTAACAAGTTTTTCTGAGTTCTGTCTACTTACTTAAATTGAGGAAACCCGTTGCCTTATAATTCACTTGTAACTGATCTGGGCTGCGTTTCCCAAAAGCATCGTAAGCCTAAGTTGATCGTAAAAACGATCGTACGACTGATCTTAATATTATAGTCTGTTTCCCAAAAGCATCGTAGCTTAAGTAGCACTTGAAAATCTTCGTAGATCTACGAGTGCTCTGGAGTAATCGTACATCCCCAAGTGCATCGTAAGAAGACAGATTTATGAGGACACCTGCAGGACAACCGGCAGATTACACCTTTAACTTTATTCAAACGCAATGTGATTATAATATAAGGTTTTGATTGTACTTTATTGTACACTTTATTACTCTTTTTTTGTTGTTGGTTAAATAATGTATAAATTAAATAATTAAAAAGGTCAGAAAACAAAACAAAAAATAGAAATAATTTAATCTAATAATTTTAATCAAAATTAATGTAATGAACAAAAAAATAAATTAAAAAATCCTTTAAATCTGTTAAAAATTACATCTTTGTTTCACTCTATCTCCTCTAAAAGGACATTAATTTCATCTTTTTGAAAGGTATCTTTTCGTTTTTTTTGTTTGTTTTTTTTTCAGCCATTTTATCAGTGCCTCCGCCTGTAGGTGCTTTATATAGACTTGTCTTGATTGCTAATCCACAACAGATGACAATTATTAGGTTAAACGTTCAGAATACGATTCCATATAAGGTTATATTTCAGCACTTCGCGAATGGACAGCGACTCTTAAGTAGCACGTAGAGCGCGTTCTCGCGCGTTCATGTTAAGTGCATTTTTGGGAAACGCTCGTGGAATTGCTGAGAACGTTCGTAACTTTGCACGTAGAAAGCGCCCTTAAGAGCTAAGATACATCGTTATCGGGAAACCCGGCCCTGGGCTGCGTTTCCCAAAAGCATCGTAAGCCTAAGTTGATCGTAAAAACGATCGTACGACTGATCTTACGGTAATATTACGGTCTGTTTCCCAAAAGCATCGTAGCTTAAGTAGCACTTGAAAATCTTCGTAGATCTACGAGTGCTCTGGAGTAATCGTACATCCCCAAGTGCATCGTAAGAAGACAGATTTATGAGGACACCTGCAGGACAACCGGCAGATTACACCTTTAGCTTTATTCAAATGCAATGTGATTATAATATAAGGTTTTGATTGTACTTTATTGTACACTTTATTACTCTTTTTTGTTGTTGGTTAAATTAATGTATAAATTAAATAATTAAAAAGGTCAGAAAACAAAACAAAAAAATGTAAATAATTTAATCTAATAATTTTAATCAAAATTAAATGAATGACCAAAAAATAAATAAAAGAAATCCTTTAAATCTGTTAAAAATTACATCTTTGTTTCGCTCTATCTCCTCTAAAAGGACATTAATTTCATCTATTTGAAAGGTATTCTTTTTTTTTTCTTTTTTTTTCAGCAATTTTGTCAGTGCCTCCGCCTGTAGGTGCTTTATATAGACTTGTCTTGATTGCTAATCCACAACAGATGACAATTATTAGGTTAAACGTTCAGAATACGATTCCATATAAGGTTATATTTCAGAACTTCACGAATGGACAGCGACTCTTAAGTAGCACGTAGAGCGCGTTCTCGCGCGTTCATGTTAAGTGCATTTTTGGGAAACGCTCGTGGAATTGCTGCGAACGTTCGTAACCTTGCACGTAGAAAGCGCTCTTAAGAGCTAAGATACATCGTTATCGGGAAACCCGGCCCTGATGTACTCTTTTATTAATTTCTTTGAAAGTCTTCACAAAAATTGTAGGCTAGCCTACTAATAGGCTACAATTCTTAAAAAAATACTAAATTGTTCAAAACATTTTATTCCTCCATAAACTGTACAAAAAAACATTTTTCTGAGAATAGGAAATCTTGAGGGAACCAGTGGCCAATTAGTCTTCTGGGTTTTAACCTTTTTTTTTTTTAACAGTCTATGGTTTTAGTCCACGCCTGTAGCACTCAACAGTATGTTCAATTTGACAAAGTCTTGCCTGGAAGTTTAAAAAAGTTGAAAAAGCCTTTATGTGTAAAGTTTATTAGACAGAAGGTCTGTACCGCATTTGGTAGCTTAAAAGTTCTAGGTGGTTTTAGAAACTTTCAGTAGATGTTTTTAGGATTTTGGGGATATTTGATCATCCAATATGGGGAAACTAAGATTGGAGGAAGACTGAGATTGGAGAACTGGAGGACCATGCAAAGCTTGGTGGATTTTTGCAAATAAATTAATTAGTTGCTAAATAAATAAATACTTTAGATAAATAAATATAATTAAAAAGGGTTTAAAGTTTATAAAAGCACGCAAAATGCTTCTACAGTAATGAAGTCAATGGGATGATCCTGAGTTAAATATAGAAATGTGAAGCTTGTTTTTGTTAAAGCACTTACTATAATTATTCAGTAAAAATAGTTTATTATCTTATGTGCAGTTCTTATTTTACTGATGTAATCCTGTAAGTGGAGTTGCTACATTTAAAAGTGTTTATGAACTGTTGGTTTATATCAGAACATACACGATCTCATGAAAATGCGTATCTATAGCACGAATTGTATTTATCTGGCATTTATACACAAAAAAGAGTTTTTACGTGCATACGATACGCAGTTTTCGCGTGCATATGATACGCACTTTATGGCGTGTAATGCGCACCTACTCCACACCACTAATCCTACCCAAGGGGTTTACATATCATATCATATGGGTATACTGTACACTCACCTAAAGGATTATTAGTAACACCTGTTCAATTTCTCATTAATGCAATTATCTAATCAACCAATCACATGGCAGTTGCTTCAATGCATTTAGGGGTGTGATCCTGGTCAAGACAATCTCCTGAACTCCAAACTGAATGTCAGAATGGGAAAGAAAGGTGATTTAAGCAATTTTGAGCGTGGCATGGTTGTTGGTGCCAGACGGGCCGGTCTGAGTATTTCACAATCTGCTCAGTTACTGGGATTTTCACGCACAACCATTTCTAGGGTTTACAAAGAATGGTGTGAAAAGGGAAAAACATCCAGTATACGACAGTCCTGTGGGCGAAAATGCCTTGTTGATGCTAGAGGTCAGAGGAGAATGGGCCGACTGATTCAAGCTGATAGAAGAGCAACTTTGACTGAAATAACCACTCGTTACAACCGAGGTATGCAGCAAAGCATTTGTGAAGCCACAACGCGCACAACCTTGAGGCGGATGGGCTACAACAGCAGAAGACCCCACCGGGTACCACTCAACTCCACTACAAATAGGAAAAAGGCACTACAAATTGGCACACTTTAGGCCCCTTAGTGCCAATTGGGCATCGTTTAAATGCCACGGCCTACCTGAGCATTGTTTCTGACCATGTCCATCCCTTTATGATCACCATGTACCCATCCTCTGATGGCTACTTCCAGCAGGATAATGCACCATGTCACAAAGCTTGAATCATTTCAAATTGGTTTCTTGAACATGACAATGAGTTCACTGTACTAAAATGGCCCCCACAGTCACCAGATCTCAACCCAATAGAGCATCTTTGGGATGTGGTGGAACGGGAGCTTCGTGCCCTGGATGTGCATCCCACAAATCCCCATCAACTGCAAGATGCTATCCTATCAATATGGGCCAACATTTCTAAAGAATGCTTTCATCACCTTGTTGAATCAATGCCATGTAGAATTAAGGCAGTTCTGAAGGCGAAAGGGGGTCAAACACAGTATTAGTATGGTGTTCCTAATAATCCTTTAGGTGAGTGTATACGTATCATATGCACGTAAAAACTATTATTTGCGTATAAATTGCACAATAAAAACAATTCGTGCTATAGATATGATTGGACATGATACTCATAGACAGAGCTTTACTTTTACTTATCCCCACCTCAAACATTTTACCAATTTTAAGAAGGTTCTTTGTTGAATCATTGAAGAACCTTTATTTCTGCAAATGTACAGGAAGGATGTAATGATGGAGTTAGTATTACTCAGCATGCAACATGGAGATCAACACTGCGTCCTAACCAGGGGCATCATGGGACGTTTCTGGGCAGTAAGCAATTTGTCTGTCCACAAAGTGACAATTCTCCAGCACAATGACAATCCGATATAATGATAATCAAAAGATTGTGATCAGTAAGGTTTGGAAAAATGAATGCTTTTACTCTGCAAGGATACAATAAAATTATCAAGTGGCAGTAAATACATTGTTTCAAAATATTTCTATTTTAAAAAACTGCTGTTCCTTTTAACTTTCTATTGAAAGAATCCTGAAAAAATGCATCACGGTTTCCACAAAAATATTACGCAGCACAGCAGTTTTCAACATTGATAATAAAAAATGAGAAATATTTCTTGAGCAGTAAATCAGCATATTAGAATGATTTCTAAAGGATCGTGACACTGAAGACTGGAGTAATGATGCTGAAAATTCAGCTTTGCATTTACAGGAATTAATTACATTTTAAAATATATTAAAATAGAAAACAGTTATTTAAATTTGTAATAATATTTCACAATATTACATGTTTTACTGTATTTTTTATCAAGTAAATGCAGCTTTGCTGTATAATAATAATATAGAAAAAGTACCAAGAGATAATGGATCTAACTTGTTTTATGACAAGACAAAGAGAGAGAAAATGTGTGTGTGTGTGTGTGTGTGTGTGTGTGTATGTGTGTGTGTGTGTGTGTGTGTGTGGAGGGGGTAAGTTTATGGTGGTTGAGGGGGTGCTGGTGGTGGAAGAAGAGCTTGGCTGCATTTGTGGTCGATAACGAACGTTTAATGCAAGTCTGGAAAACTGAATACGGTCACCATCTGCTCTATACACGACTGTGTTCTGAGAACGAATCAACAGCCAAGCACACTTACTGAAGACAGTCAGAGATGGAAAGACAGTGTGTGTGTGTGTGTGTGTGTGTGTGTGTGTGTGTGTGTGTGTGTGTGTGTGTGTGTGTGTGTGTGTGTGTATGTGTGAGGGAAAGAGAAAGAGAACGAGATATAGAGAGATCAAGCCAGGAGCACACACACAGAGAGAGAGAGAGAGAGAGAGAGAGAGAGAGAGAGAGAGAGGAGAGAGAGAGAGAGAGAGAGAGAGAGAGAGAGAGAGAGAGGGAGAGAGAGAGAGAGAGAGAGAGAGAGAGAGAGAGAGAGAGAGAGAGAGAGAGAGAGAGAGAGAGAGAGAGAGAGAGAGAGAGAGAGAGAGAGAGAGAGAGAGAGAGAGAGAGAGAGAGAGAGAGAGAGAGAGAGAGAGATTTGCTCAGAGGCGAGCGATCCATCACGTGTGTTTAGGGAAAGAACAGACATAGATGAAGGTGAGCACAAGTAGGACGGTCAGACATGAGTCTCACACTCAGAGGTGTCACAGCAAAACACACACACACACACACACACACACACACACACACACACACACACACACACACTCTCACACACACACATACACACACACACACACACACACACACACACACACACACACACACACACACACACACACACACACACACACACACACACACACAGAGCCCTGGGGTAGAAAACACAACACATGTGACTCACAGATGTAAAGTAAAGTTACCGCTCAGATCAAGAGAAAGTGTGTGAATTCCTGTGTGTGAATCAAGAAAATACCTTTTTAATTTTTTTAATTAAGATTGTGCTGTAAAACTAAGCATCTGAGGTTGCTAGAACTTTACTGTAAAAATATACAGTAAAAAAAAACAAAAAAACATAGTATTTCATTAACTGATAATGTCAATTTACCAACATGCTGAAGTAAAAAAAATCTGATTTGTACTTTACTGACAACCACCATAAAAACACAGGTGGTAATGAGAAAGCCACATGTAGAGTCAAAGCTCACCAAAAAGCCTTTCCACAACTTGGGGTATTACTAATGTATTGAAGGTGCACAAAATGGTAACAAACTAAACACTAAAATAATGCAATAAACATGTACATAACTGATAAAAAAAAAAAAACATTTAACCATCAAATATAAAGGAATTATGGGAATACCAATTTACAATTTTTCACTGTAAATTATAAGAAGGTGTGTTCTTTTTCATGTCCAAGAACAGTAAATTTAACAATATTTTACTGTAAATTTACCCATTAGATTCATTATACTTATTCACTGTATATAGCAAGGACATTTTCTGTTAAAACTATGCTATAATCCCATTTTTTACAGTGTACATTAACAGTAAATAAATAAAGTAATCCTGGTTTACAATGCTGGTACATTACACACACTCACTTCACCACCAGCAGGTTGTGATTAAATTCACCACTGCTCATGATCCCTGGCTAAATCTTTGCAATTTTCATTTTAGAGAGATTTAATATGGATCATCGTTTGGTTGAGCACAAAACCCCCGTTCACCGCCACACCCCCTCCTAATCTAGAACAATCTCTAGGACAGGAGAGTGAGTGATTTTAACCAGAGACAGAGAGACTCCAGTAAGAGACTAAACAGCTGGTCGCCATTACAGTTATTGGTGTTAATCTGAGCCTCTGTGACCTGATATCAGTCATAATCACTTACAAACACACATTAAATATGAACACACAAATCAGCAGCTATGATACTTCACAGGGGAGGGAAGAGGCCCACCCATGACCCAGAGAAGAGATCTCTTTCTTGGGGAGGAGACACAGGCAGATGGGGGTCTGTCTCTCCTGTCTGGAAGAGATCTTCTGATCCAAATGGCACATGTGGCACATGATGATAACAGATGTACTTTGAGAGCTGATGCACCTTAATGTGCGGAGTTATGCTATTAACAGAATGTTACTGGTATTAACATCAATGACTGGAAAACCTGTAATATGCATTGCTGATTTATGAGCTAGTATTCTCATGTTTGTTATAATGTTTCACTAACAAAACTATCAAAATAATACCATGGCAAAGTCCTTTGAAGCATGTTGAAGTATAACATAATTATGGCAATCATTTAGTGTGCTGCAGAGTTACACACTATATCTAGAACTATTTTAAAGTTTTTAAAATATATATTTTTAAATTATTATACATGCCATTTTATGGATCATTTTCTTACTAATTGAATGACTACAAAGAATATTACTTAATTAATGAATTTATTTATTCACAACCAGTTTAAGTAAACTGCTGCAAAAATGCTAAATGATCATTAAAAATGGCAATAAATATAAATAAACTGTGAAAAAATGTGTTAAATGTTGTTTTTATAGATATAGAGATGTACATTTCTCTGGTATTGATATTAGATACTATCATCACACTATGGTATCACCACAGTAAGCCACAAAGTATTTGATTAGTACCATAAAAATAGTGCAGTATCACATTATTTCTTATTATTTTATGGCAAAATCTAGTGGTGCTTTATTTTATAATTCTCAAAACATTCTATTTGGGTTTAAATTCGATTTTTTTTTTTTATTCCCAATGCGGCCTCAGTCTTTTGGATCTCACTATAAATGCAAAGGTTTGCGAAGAGCTGCATGAGATGAATGAAACAGAATGTTTCTGTATTGGGTGTGTAAGGGAAATTGTTCCTGCTCAGTCTGAGACCGGCTCGAGCTCTCAGCTGGATTACAGCAGAGCATTAGAGCAGAGACCACAGAAAACCATTCAGCTCTAATGTAAATAATGACTGTTAGCACAGATCCATACACAAATATATACTAACAAACATCCAGTCATATAGATTATACACAAGTAATCACCAGATCTGGCACTGTCAGATGGTCAGTACTGAATTAATATGGTAACTGACAGTAATGTACATGCACACACAGACACAAACAGAAATGTTGTCATTGTAAACCAGAGTCAAACAGTTTGCCGGTCTACAGAAATAAAGCAAGGCCATTCAGACATGCTAAAATGTCATGCATTTGTGTGTGTGTGAGCAGACTCTTTCTCCTGCCACTGAGGGGATTAATAGATGGGGTGAGTATATCTCCCCCTAATCCCCACACACTCCATGCTGCCCTGTGTGTGTGTGTGTGTGTGTGTGTGTGTGTGTCTTCTGTCTCACACTGCCTTTCACTCTCAGCTAGACTGAAACTCTCACTGATGGAGATATAGAGGAAAAATATAACATAACTGCAAGAAAATATTTAAGAATATATTCTTATGAATTTATATACTCCCACAATGTAAAATATATGCATGTAAATATATAAAGATTTAAAGTAATTGATCTGCACAAGGTGTG
This sequence comes from Scardinius erythrophthalmus, assembly GCF_964197995.2. Lineage (NCBI taxonomy): Eukaryota > Metazoa > Chordata > Actinopteri > Cypriniformes > Leuciscidae > Scardinius > Scardinius erythrophthalmus. Next base: position 21,572,415 of record NC_138235.1, read on the forward strand.
ATGCATTTACGAGTTGTATTCAAAACCCATTTAAGAATCTGAGGGAGTGTGTGCCCTGGGCATGCGGTTATAATGAAGTGCCAGATAATTTAGTGTAATTTTTAAGGGACACTTCTGGTGGAAATAGTTTCTTAACTGCACATATTCATGTTTGCAGTGTAGGGGAGTTTTAGCTCCAAATTAGAAACATTTAAACCGGCGATCAGACCATTGAGTATTAAACTTCACTGCCTCAAACTACTGTCATGTTCTGTTTAACCCCCTCCAAGCATGTAAGTGCTGCTTTACCTCTGCAAACATGATTAAATCAGACAATCTACTGTGTTAAATCCTCTTACAACTCCATATTACATATCTGCCCAACAAAAGAGACTCAATCAGAACAATCAAAACCCTCTCTCTGGCCTGGATTATCTGATCCCATTGTCATGATTAAAATGAAAAGAGAGCCAAGAACATGATGGAAAATCCCATGTTCTGAATATAAGAGATATCAGGAGGGGCAGAGGAACGCAAATTTATCTGTCGTAAGTCTCTGATACGGATCAGCCATTGTTTGCTGTTATGTGATAACAATATACACGGGCCAGAGATGATTGGTTGACAGGGACAGAGTGTCAACCATTGGCCCAAAAAGCTTCAGGTGGAGAATGTAAAGGTTTTTGGCTGTTCATTTTAAAAGGGCAGTTGCCCAGAAACAACTTAAGACTGATATTGTCTGTTACACTGCGAAAAATAATTTTCCTAATGTGTATTTTTGTCTCGGAAATCTAAACATCCTTAAAACAAGATGCATTTGCAGATGAATAATATATCTTAAATTAAGTTAAGTTTTATTAAATTATTTAAAAAAAAAAATTTATGCTTAAAACATGAATTTAAAATAAACCTAAATAGTGGTATGCATTTCATATTATAACAAATAGATTTATTAGGGATTTTCGTAAATATGAAAGTTGTAATAAAAGATTATTGGAGTAAGAAAATTCTATTTCTGCTTCATTCATCAAAATTTCACATTTGATTCAACGTGTTACTTGCCATTTCTTTGTAATTATTTATGAAATTTACTAGCAATTTTCTAGCAATTGTTTTGGAATAAATCCTTTTTTTCCAGTTTAAGCTTGCTGTAAAGAGAGCAAAATGCTTAATTTTTCAATAATGGCTCTAAAACATCCTATAGAGTTTACTGCTTGAAGTGGTGTGTGTATGCAGATCGTGAGTGTTTGTGTGTGTGTGTGTGTTTCTGCCAGTTTTCCTGTAGTCTCTGCAGGGTGTGAGGATTATCTGAGGAAGTGCAGGGGAGTGGCAGTAATGAAGAGACCTCCTCGAAAGCGTAAGAACACACACACACACACACACACACACACACACACACACACACACACACACACACACACACACACACACACACACACACACACACACACACACACACACACACACACACACACACACACACACACACCAGGCTCAGTAAGGCAGTGTTCATTCATGCTATGCACTAGAATATGCGCACTCTATAATAGACTCTATGGCTGTTTATCAAGCTTTTGAGGGCTATATATGTTTCTTCATGAATGTGAGAGTGATTCTACCCAGTATCAGTTTATCAGTTGTGTTCTGTCTTGATCCTCCTCAAAGTCATCTGGGCCATTATCCTTCTAGAGTAATTAAGAGGGAGAATATTACCCCAGATACACCCCCTCACCCTCTCATGGATCGGCCCCTCTCAGCATGATGGATGGAGGGCTGTCACATCAACCTGAGCAGCAGAGGGGTGCAGGACCGGTCATAACACACCTCTAATCACATAAAACCAAACACTTGTCATTACACACTCTAATTGTCAAAATGCAGATGGCTATTACTCAAACCGCTGAGTAATAACACGATCTTGAATGAGGTTTACTTAGATTTGCAAAGCCATGACATCTAGGCATAATTCATGTATTTCATCTTAGAAACATGCTCATTATAATCACGTTTTCCTCATTTGTAAGTAGGGTTGGATATTGATACATCCTGTTTCAATTTGATTCTGCTTTATACACTAAGCTCTCAATTCATTTAGATTTTCATTGAGATTCTATTCCAATTCATTTTCATATAAATTCATTAAGAAATTCTCTCTCAGTTTAGTTTAGACAGGGAAGTTTCTAACTTTTTAAAAGAAATTAATACTTTTATTAAGACTATATCCATTAAATTGATCAAAAGTGACAGTAAAGACGTTTATAATGTTACAAATGATTTCTATTTCGATTCATCAAAGAATCCTGAAAAATGTATCAGTTTCCACAAAAACGTTACAACCGTTTTCAATATTGATAATAATTAGAAACGTGTCCTGCATTAGAAATAAATCTGTATATTCAGAAGGATCATGTGCCACTGAAGACTGGAATAATGATTTTGAAAATTCAGATTTGCATCACAGGAATAAATGACATAATTGGATTTAAAATATTTTATAAGAGAAAATAGTTCACAGTATTACTGTTTTTACTGTATTTTTGATAAAAAAGGTCAACTTTAAAAGGTAAAAATCCTAAACTTTTGAACAGTAGGGTAAATAAATGTTTGAGTGTTTTATTCCACCAGTGCAAATTATAATGACATGTTGTTTCAGTAATCACTCGGATGGATTCAGTGAGTTTTTGAATGATTAATTTAAAGATTTGTTGATAAATTGAATCTTGTGTGCTTGTGTGCAGCCTGTGAAGACAGCTCAATAGAAAGGCGTGTTTTCTTGCAATTATTTTGTGGCCTGTTGTCTTTTTAAATTTAATTTCGACTGGAAACTGGAAAAATATGGCTTCTTTTGGCAAAGAATAAAAGATCAATCAATTATCGAGATCATACAAACCACTGTAGGTTTGCGCGAACTGGAAACGATATCTGCTAAATGAATAAACGCGAATGTAATTTACCTTGTGTTGTTTAATGGTGGGCTTTATAGTGGATTGAGGTGATAAATTGTCACTCTACAGTAAACATGATAAAGCCAGGAGCCAGCAGATTCAAAACAAGTGAGCAGTTGTGCTACAAAGTAACAAAGCAAACATGAAACAATGAAGATAAATAACAAAAAACACTATACATCATTGACTTTCAGTGGTATTGCGTGTGCGATAACAAGTTATTGTGAAAGGGCTTATCTTGAATATTAGTATTAGTTGAGGAGGCTTTAGGGAACATCTCTTCTCTTACTATCCTACTCTAAAGCTTCCATCTCAAGGGCAGAAGAACTGAAAAACAATTGGATCCCTTTAATGTCAAAGCATGTTAAGAAGCCCTTCTGCCACCCCCCATATCCTGGAGAAAACTAAGTCAGAAAGAAATTACATAAATCAAATCCATTTTCATTATTACAATATTTCAGAGGCATTATCCCTCAGACAAAACGCCATAAAACCCCATTTATTCTTTTTAATCCTTCAAAGAGTGGCTGATATTACCTGATACTGATTGGGTTTGCATGGGGTAGTGTGAATGACATCAACAAGTCTAAAAGCCTGGAATCATGTCTGTGGATCCCATTGAGATGATTAAAATGAGCCGCTGTGTGTGCGTGTATGTATGTGTGTGTGTGTGTGTGTGTGTGTGTGTGCTCCTGCTCACTGCATGGGCGTGCCTCTATCCACTCTTCAGAATTAGAAACCATTATAACCCATTCAAATCGGACAGTTAGAAATTAAAATTGGAGAGAAAGTAAACAACAAAAATAAAAAAAGAGAAGCAAGCAGTGTCTGAAAGAAAGAAAGAAAGAAAGAAAGAAAGAAAGAAAGAAAGAAAGAAAGAAAGAAAGAAAGAAAGAAAGAAAGAAAGAAAGAAAGAAAGAAAGAAAATGTATAGAAAGATGTATAGATGTGTTTAGTCAGAGACGATGGCCTCGTGGGCAGCCCTCTGAAATGTGCTTAGGGCGACCCTAGTTCGAGTCCTGGTTTGTGGCGATCCTGTCTCCCACACTCCCACACTGTCATCTCTCCAACTACACTATCAGAATAAAGGCAAAAAAATACAAAAATAAATCTGTTTAGATCAGTTGACCTAACTTTAAAAAAATTAGGAAACCCAATGCCTTAAAATTATTAAGTAATAAACTTCATGTGTAATTGAAAAAATTAAGTTATGTGAACTTGACAATTCCACATAACTTAATGTTTTCAATTATGCATAAGGCAACGGGTTTCCTCACTTTTTTAAGTTAAATCAACTGATCGCTTTTTACAGTGATTGCGTTTATATACATGTTAAAGTCTCCCTGTAGTCAATAATTGTATCCTTTATAACTCATCTTTGACCACCAAACTGACATATTTAAATGTTTTTTTCCTTGAAAAATTATTTCTTCATGCCTTAAAACAGCTTGAATGTAACTCTACACTCTTGCCTCATTTAGTATATGTGGTTATGCAAATAAGCCCTGCCTCCACTCACTCACACCAGCTCAGAGATCCACTGAGATCCTGATTGGTTACAAGGTAGTTTGTGACGTCAGAAACACCAGCGATTTCAAACCGCGTTTTTGAGACTGTCTTTAGATCACTGCAGTTTTAAGGAAATACTCAGCAATGGTGTTGACTTATGAATTCGCACATGGTTAGTCTTAAAGCATATTAAAAACACCACATAGACATATAAAAAACATTAAAGGAGAACTCCGGTCAATTTTAACATTGAGCTAATTTTTTTGTAAATTTGGAGTGCTGTCAATACAAAGAACAACGACAAAAATCGGTGTTGCCTACTCCGAGTTATCCTCTTTTTAAAATTTGCACCCTGTTGACTTCAATGGGGCAAGTTTTAAACCTGCTTTTAGCCTCTTAACATCCTTGATGTGTCATTACAAGTGCACAGCTAATGTGAGTGATTCCTTCAGAGTGATCACGGGTGAATCTGACTGCAGTAGATGTGAAAGATATTAATAAAAATGATGTTATTTCAGCCAGCGCACATACCTGTATTTTCTTCCTGTTTTCGGTCGAAGTCCACAGTAGTCGATTGTCGAGTTCACGCGCGTGATCATAGGTAACTAAACCTATGCGTGTGAACTCGACAATCGACTACTTTGGACTTCGACCGAAAACAGGATGTAAATACAGGTATGTGCGCTGGCTGAAATAACATCATTTTTATTAATATCTTTCACATCTACTGCAGTCAGATTCACCCGTGATCACTCTGAAGGAATCACTCACATTTTCTGTACACTTGTAATGACACATCAAGGATGTTAAGAGGCTAAAAGCAGGTTTAAAACTTGCCCCATTGAAGTCAACAGGGTGCAAATTTTAAAAAGAGGATAACACGGTGTAGGCAACACCGATTTTTGTCGTTGTTCTCTGTATTGACAGCACTCCAAATTTACAAAAAAATGAGCTCAGTGTTAAAATTGACCGGAGTTCTCCTTTAAAAGCTCGTTTTTCACCACAGGGGGACTTTAATATTAACTATTCTATGTGTTAGTATAAATCTGTTTATAGACTGTGTACATATTAAACATATTGTGTTTGCATAGATGTGTTTATAGATTCTGAATATCTTACATGTGTTTATATTAATTATACTGCATTTGTATACAGGTTAATATTAACTATATTATGTATCAATCAATCTATCAAAAGCGTGCATAAATCAAAGTTCAGACTTCTTCAAAAGTGAGGTGTAATTAGCAGAACATAAAAGCAGTTTAAAAAGAGAAAAGTGGCAAAGGCACACGAGTGTTAGTGATTGACTGGGCTTTAAGTGGGAATCCCTGGAGTGAAGCACTTTCCCGTGATAAAGATCCTGAACTGTAGAATCATCCATAAGCAGATTAGTACAATGGGATGAGGAGGCTTTGAGAGTCTTTAGCCCAATTCACTGCAGAAGAGATCGACTGCGACTAGTCTAGATAAATCTCAACGCCCCCCTCCTTCCCTGCCTGCCTGCGCTCAGCCCTTCAGGCCAAACATCCCTCTCGAACCCCGCATGCCTCATCTGGACCTGATGCAGCGTGGGCCATGTCCAGAAACCAATGACTCGCTGAGAACGAGTACATGACTTACCAGCGCTCACGCTGAGTTCGCCTGCTCCCCTAACAACACTAATCTTGTGCTACAAATGCTTTGTCCCGTTGTCCTATCACCCGTTGATGTAGATAACAAGGGTGTGTGGTGAATTGTAAACTCTGAATGGGACATTGAAGGGGGGCGGGGGGGTCATTAGGGCCTGTTAGTATGTCTGACTCTACACAGCTCTTCTCTCATGTCAAGACTTGTCGAGTGACAGTACATCACCTCCCAGTCTGCACTGTACAGCGCAAGCGGCAGGAATTCAAATGACACAAAGAGTTATTCAGTTCGTAATGAAGCCACTTAATGAAACCATTGCCCTTGAAAGTTCTTCATCAATTTCAACCCTCCCTCCCTCGCTCGCTCTCTCTGTCTTGTCAGCACAGCCACGTGGCAGCTCTATATTAATTAAAGCCACCGTTTCCTGAAGTACTTAAGTGAGGTGTCCTCATTGATAATGAGCAGGTTCAAAAGAGTGCCATCCCTCCAAAATGACTTTTTAAACCAGCCTTATTAAGCAGAAAATTATGCCCAAATCAGCCTACAAGCTCCTCATTAAAAGCCACTGATCCTTGGCCGTGCGCTTGTTCGTCCGATTTTAATTAGGAACGCACGAGTCTCACCGCCGTGCTAAACGCCATTAATCTTTCCTTTCATTCCATCTCAGACGCCCAGGAATGCGGAGAGCCAGCCCTGCTCGCGCTCACAGCCTCCGCCTCCTGTCTGCCAGCCAGCCTGAGGGAATGTGTGCGCCGGCTTGAGCTGGGGGCGGCGGACGAGCATGTCCAAGTTAGGAGGAGTTTCTTTCATCAGTGTGAAAACCGAAAGGCATTTCACAACGCTTAATGAATTCAATATTCAAGTGAAAGCATGTCAAACTGTATAGAAAAAAAGAAACGCTCCATACATATGAGGCTACACAGGAATCTGTGAGAAACATTTGCCTTTGTTGGATTAGAGGTTTAATTAAAGGAATATTCAAATCAATAGTTTTGCTGACAGCATTTGTGGCATGATGTTCACTACAACAAAATGAATTTTAACTAAGTCCTTGGGGGAATTTTTTTTTTAAATCAAGGTTATGGATACCAACTTACAATGGATGTAAATGGACCCAATTTTAGAATATAATGAAAAACGTAATTTTATAAAAGGACTCATTAATTCTTGTGATTATTTGAGCTGTAAAGTTGAGCGCATCACTTTCTACAGTCATTTCTGGGTTTTAAGCACTGAGCAAATTGTTGAAAAAGTTAATTCCAGTTATTGGATAATACACAGCAGAAAAGGTAAGCAATTAAAAGTTGTTGTTTTTTTACACTAAAATCATGTCAGCACAATATTGTTTACATCTTCTGTCTACACTTTTGAAAAAGTGAGTATTTTAACCCATTTTCATTCAGATTTTTGTTGAAAGTTAAACTAAAGCCAACATACTCAAAACTGATTTTGAACTGAAGCCAACATGTTCTTTTATAAAGGTAAAAACTATGATTTTCCTCCTGAAAAACACATGCACACACACTTGCGTGATGCGTTACGATTTAATCTTCTGAATCTTCTGTGTTTATCAGTCTTTGCAGTGGAGCACACCTCTGCCTGCCTGTCAGAATTCTGCATGCACGGAAGATTATGGATGGCCAATTACATAGTTTCTGGCATTAATTAATGATGTTAACCATCTCCCCCTGCTCCTTACAAAACAGTTCCTACTAAGCTGCCTCAAGGAGGGCAGACCGAGTGACTGTGTGTGTGTGTAGGCGTATTGTCTGTAGGGTGGCATCTAAATAAATTAATGTACAACACAATGTCCATATGTTAGTTAATGTACTACAATTGCACATTACATATTTAAAAATCAATTTATGGTTTTTTTTTCAAAGAGACTTTGTTCGCGTGTATGTGTCGGCATGTCGTGTGCTACCACAAAAGCTCTGATTACATGTTCATGAATGTAATGGCCTTGACAGTGGAGAGGGAATGTGGTTGAACTGGTGCATGTCTCGTTTTCCAGTGTTTCTATTCTCCTGCGTGTCCCCAAATTTCCCCTCCACCAGTTTGGCGTCTGAGGGCCATTACAGAGATTAAGCTGAGGAATTGGACTGGCTGCCCTGTGTGTCAGCTCACATACACTGACAAACCGGGAGACAACCACTTAATCTCTCATCCTTCCTCTCTTGTTCTTTTACACAGCTTTTAAAGACTTGGCAAGCCCACCTGCCTCAAGGCCTAAAGCAAAACTTTCTCTGTATTTTTATTTGCTTCAAAATGAGTCAGGCTAAATTTGAAACATTTGTGGCATACTGTTAATGGTAGCACTTTACAACAAGGTTCCATTTGTTAAATTATGTTTGTCTGAGCTAACAATAAATAACACTTCTAAAAGCAATTATTAAGCGTAGGTTAATCATGCAATTGTATCTGTTATTTTGTTTAATGGACCCTGAGTTCATATGAACTAACAATGAACAGTTATCAGTGTTAACAAAGATTAATAAATACTGTAACAAATGTATTGCTCATGTTAGTTAATGCATTAACTAACATTAACTAATAGACCTTATTGTAAATTGTTACCATTTAGTTTAACTTAATCGAAACTGGATTATTCCTTTATCTGTGCAATTAAAAATACAGAAAATAAAGATGCTGATTCTGAATATTGCAGCTGGTTCTGCTAGACTACACTAATATATATTTATAAAATATCTGAATGGACCTTGGTATTCCTCCTTAGGATCATTAACCTTCTTTTCTTCTTCTCTCTGCCCCTCGGCCTCATCCAGCAGTAATTCTATAGTTTAAATGCATGGTGTCAGGTGCCTTGTGGCGATGGGTGAGGGTTCTGGCCTGCATGCCATGTTAAGAGAGTTAGCGGGCATATAGACGGGCAGCGCCGCCCTCCCGCATCCACGTCTGATTAGAGTAACGAACGGAGGGCTGGTCCGTCACGCCGCATTGTCCCTCACGTCGGCCTGAATCACATGGCTCCTCGGAACCAAATGACTTAGTCGGTCATCGTATACGACAAACTGGGCCGCAAGCAGGGGGGCTGCGATGATGTCATAGACCCACCAAAGGGGATCCCCAGCACCTGAATACATGGACATACAGTACAAGATATGGTAGAAACAAACAAAAACAGCACTAAAGGGACATAAAAATAAGCTAATTATCTCATACGGACCATCTGTACCCTCTAAATCAGCATTTCAACCCGCGCTCACGCACACGCAGGTCTATTGAGGGTCATCACATACAGACGTACTGCTTTATGCACTCTTGTATTTCCTTCCAAACTACCTCTTCTGATTCCAGGGGCCTCTGAAACTCAGCCTGAGTGCCTTCCAGTGTCTGTTGTGTATAAACAAGCATAAACCTGAGTGAGGTTTCCAGCAGTCCGCCCCCATCTCTCCTTTGTTGCTCTCGGCCTGTTTGCATCGCCGAAACTCACAGTCCCAAACATGTGTGTGCAGCTATATGCGAATGTACATGAGCGAGGCCAGAGCTGTGATGTGCTTCCTCAAGAGCTTAATGTCTCTCAGCAGTGCTGTCAGAAACACTCGGCAGAGTCCGGCACTTAAGGGCATATGTTTTTCCCTCTCCTCAGCCGCCTGGAAAGAGCGACAAACACACACAAACAGAAGCTCCCAGCTACGGTAATGAAATCATTCTGCAGTGAACCCACGGAAAAGAAGGGCAAATACTGTAAGACGTGAGAAATAACTGTAACCCTATTATAAACAACTTGTGTTAGGAGGCTGATACAGAAGGTGCACTTATCAGCAACGATATATGCCATAAAACATCAATTAATGGGTTTGCATGTTGTTAGTCTGATTACATGTCTGAATTAAAGAAAGTGCAAATTATATTTTCTGGTCAGAATAAAGTTTTGCAATACACGATATAAATGCTCAGATTACAAATAATAAGAGCTTTTCATATAGTGCCTATCTTTCTCTATAAGAAACGCTCACAAACAAATAAGCCTTTAAATATTTCAGCTGATCAGGTGCAGGACAATGAATGAAGCATTTATGAGTCTTACTTAATTAGTAGACAAATTAGATTCACTCAATAAAAATGGTTGTTTAGAAGGGCTTCAGCTCATTGAGCGCATTGCTAATAAATCCTAAAGTAGGCCTATACATCACAGTTCCTGTTTCATTTCGATTCAGACCAAAAAATTAATTGCAGTTCAGTGAGGGAGTCAGAAGTAAACGACTCTGAACGATTCACTTAGGGAGTGAGTCTGAATCAAATTGCCATTTATGCCAGGTACACACTGCACAATTTTAGCCCTGAATTTCACTTGCCAACAGTTCCCAAAAAAGGAAGCAAATCGGTGCTTGTTCACGTGAGTGACAATCGCTTTATGTGTATTATCAAACGCAAAGCGATTGTCGCTCATGTGAACAAGCATCGATTTGTCTCTGATTTGGGGGATTTTTTGACAATTTTTTTTAAAGATTTTTTGCAGACGCCCATAAGATATGTAGCATACTAAATATCTGGACCTGTCTGCAACTCAGTCATGTAGTGTGAAATGTGTTTTGACTGGAAATTACATCGGCGATGACCTACAGCCAATAAGAGAGCAAGATACAGGGCAAGGGAAAGTTCAGGGGAAGGAGTCATTGCCTGTGTCCCAATTCAGAGGCTGCATCCTTCGAAGGCCACGAAGGTTGGACTGAGCATTGTTAAATTGGACGGTCTAGCCTATGGAGGACTGTTACAATTGATGAGTGACTGTAATGTTTGTACTGGACTTTTTGTAAAAATTATATTAATCTGTCTGAAAACAAAACAGGGTTCACAAACTATCTAAATATGTTCACCATGGTCCATTTCTGTATAATACAGAGTATTAACTATAATCTAATCTTAGTCAGAGATGTCAACATTTGAACCGCTTTAAAGTTTTTATTTTTTACATTTGTATCATTAGATATTTGAGTAAGCTGACACCCAATAGTTATGTTTAAAAGTGTAATTTGTCAATTTCTCTCAAAAAAATCCTGTTGTCACTGGTGCGCAATAAATTCTTGGGTAGGCAAGGCCACGATGGATCCATCTGTTGTATCCTCCATTTCAAGGGAAACGAAAGCCACATTTGGAGGCCGCATTTAAAGGAGCCTTAGAATTGGGACAGCCCTCGTCGCGCCATGGTGACGCAATCAGCCTTCGAAGTGATGCAGCCTCTGAATTGGGACGCAGCTAAAGTCTAGTGTGACCGCGGCTTCATGTGTGATCTTACGCTATTTCCTGTATCACTTACGTGTGTTTGGTTGTGAAACGTAGTTTGTAGACCAGGCAGAGAAGTCAGTGATTCTTCCTATTGAAATGTTGTGTAATGTGTCGACCCCTATCACCGATTCGTCATTTAATGTTACACCAGTCATGTAGTGTGAGAAGAACAGCAATCCGACGACTTTGTGTAGTGCTCCCCGGCAAATCATAGTGTGTTCCTGTCATTACATGGAAATTCAAGGCTTTTTCGTGATTCTTTTAACAGACTCATTAAAAAGAACCAGTGCATTAGAGTCATTTGTTTGCGTATCAGACATCTGGCTGAAGGAAAGACTGAAGCACATCTAATGGCATATTCTGACAAATATGTTTGAAGATAGGCAGTATAGTTTTACATAACTTACAGATCGTCTTGTCAGCAAGTGTTGTTTTCATACTTCAAATAAAAGTCAGTGATGTTTGGAGATATCAGTGTTAGACACAGCATTCTCAATATCTGTGTTCTGCAGCCATTTTCTATTGAGCCCGATAAAGCACAGGTTTGGTTGATTAGTTTGTTGTGGCCACCAGTGTTGGGGAAAGTTACTTTTAAAAGTAATGGGTTTTAATATTGTGTTATTCCCTAAAAAAGTAACTTATTACATTACTTAGTTACATTTTATGGAATGCACTAGACACTTTTACAATTGCTGCTATCTCTTATGCATCGTTTGCACACAATGTAAACATAAACCCTCATGTTAAGTGATGTTTTCATTGTACGTATTGTATTTTATTTATTTTTAATACTTGTGTTATGTTGGTGTTTTACACCGTGGGTCTGAGGGAAACGGAATTTCAATCCTCTATGTCCTGTACAGTAGAATTGACAATAAAGTTACTTTTGCATTACTTTTTCTCACCTGGCTCGCTTTCTTTTTTTTTATAACAAAAAAATCCCACAAAAGTTGTATTTTCAGCAAACGTAAAGTCCCTTTCACACCAAAAGTAAAATAAATAAGCCTCAGGCTGAAGGAAATGCACATTCACACCTGTACAATAGAGGGCGCAGCTCAAACAAACCAAATTCAGCTGTGCTGCCATTCTGGATTGCTTAAGAATAGGATGCAGGAGAAGAAAGTTCAACACTCTTGAACATACCAAGCTGATGGTCGGCCGTTGGGCAATGTCGGGTGGGGTCGCTTAGTTTTTTCGGTGTGTTTTGGTTTGTACTTTAGCAATAAAAAAATTAAACAACAATGTTATGTATTTTTTTTCTAATTTGCATGTTGATATGAATCATCAATGGTCAACAGCAAAGAAATTGGTTAATAAAGTGAGATTAAATACATAAAGTATATTTGTATTATTTAACATATTTAATTATTGCAGGTTTGCGTAATATTCTGAGTTTGCATTTCACTGTTTTTATTCATCTTGAGGAATACCAAATATGTTTTTGTGAAAGTAAGATGAGTAAATACTTGCTCACATTAGAACTATAATATTCATCATGTTTACACACCACACACACCGCCTCTGCACTTACTCTTGATTTCCCTCAACATGGGGACAGGAGAGGTGTCAGTCAATAAATGGGAAAACAGTAACTTGCATTACTTACTTGAAAAAGTAACTCAGTTATTTTGTTGTAAAATACTGTAAAAAGTGATCAGTTGACTTAGCTTAAAAAAAAATCGAGGAAACCTGTTGCATTAAAATTAAGTATATAAACTTAACATGCTTAATCAAACAAATTAAGTAATGTGGAATTGTCAAGTATAATTGTCAAATAATTGTAAGGCAACGGGTTTACAAAGTTTTTTTTTAGGTAAGTAAACAACACCTAGTCTATATTTCTTTTACTTTCCCTAACATGTATCGCTTCACTTAATTAGCCTAACTATTAACTATTTTTTTATTTAATATTTTAAATACCATAGGCTATATGTTTTGTAAGTAACGTAAATATCCGACAATAATCGACTCTGTGAATCTCACGATTCTCGCCAGTAGGTGGCGATAAACGAGCGTCTTTTAATGAGCTATTTGCGAGTCATCATTATATCTTTGAACTGATTCGTTAAAAACATCGATCATTTACAAAACAATTCATTCGCGATGGTAAAATAATACATTTTCCAGAAAGCTGATGTCTAAAGTCTTGTGAGTAAACATGCTGTAGGCTCTATACTTTTTTGTGCAAAACCTTTTTTTTTAGCTATTTATAAGTTCTTTAAAACCAGCAGTCAAGCAAGAATCCTCAACAATTATCAGAAACAAATTTTTAAACAAGTTTAAAAGAGCAATAAATAAATAAACAAACTCCATTACAGCAGTCAAAATTGTATAGGCCTCATCCACACCAATTAGATTAAATCAAGAGTGATTAAGAAAACTGAAACAGCAGCTCGCGTGTCATTCTAAATCGCCGCTTTCTTCCTTGTCAGAAATGTTCAGTTGTAAGTCTTGTGTCAGGACAGCGCCGGTTCGACACCCCACTGGGAGTGATGATGACCTTTCATTTAACGCAGCGCGAGCTCAAGATCACTTTCTCCCGAGTGCACACTTAGTGGACAGGTACACAGACTGAAGCTCGTTATAAGTGTTATAACCATAAAACACAAACTTTGAGAACTGTAGATAATAAATACACGTTAAAATAACGGGTTTTCAAAATATACTCGTGCATAGGGTCATGCTCCTGTGATGTGTAAAATAAATAAGCTCATTGCACGAAATGGGAGCGTTTTTCATTTTGAAAAGCTGTTTTTTTTTTAAGAAAAAGATTTTAATCATTCCCTCAGACAAATAATATGCAAATAAGTCCATTAAATTTCATTATGCAATTTAACAAGTGTAAATAACTTGTATTGTGCCATATCGAGCTATAGCCTGCGTAAACATTTGAATGCATTTAAAAGGTAACGGGATAGAGGATTTGAACGGAGTTAGCCATTGCCCTGGGCTGGGCCACGGTGTTTTTCTAAAGAAAATGTGAACATTAGAGAAGGTGGAAAAACAGCGTGGAGATAGACCATAAAAAATAATAATAATAATAATAAAAATCCTAAAGAAAGGATCAAATAAAATTAAGTTAGGCTACTAGATTGTTTATGTCATATAATACCATAAGTAAAAGTTGGTGTCATCTTGTCTTTGTTAGCGGCACTGTTTATGTTTATTGGGGAACTAAAAGGCACATTTTTCGTGCCATGACCCAGGAGTGTGTTATAATTTTTTCTATTACATAAATTCGTATTGCAAATCAGAAGTCGAAAAAACAGTAGGCTACATGCCTACATTAACAAGTAAAAATATATTATCTTTTAAATGTATTAAGAATATAATTTAATTCTTACAATTATTTGAACGCGCAAAGCTTTATATTTGCCTCCTCTGATGGTAATAGGCTGTGCAAAACGATTAAAAACGATATTCTCTGAGGCTAAACAAACATCAAGAAGAACAGTCCAAAACGTGGTGATATATCGATTCAGTGTTAGATCAGTGACAAAGGTCTGGTTTGGTTAAAGAGCAGTGTGTATAAAACTGTCTTTGCTGCGCTCATGCATTATCAGGCTGTGGACGACAGGCGCTGAAATCGTGTTAATAAGTGGAAGGGCTATAGGTTACAGAACACGATTCACGATCACACAAATACTCAAGGACAGGACCCTCCGGCCCCGGGGCGCTTCCGCCAGCAGGCCCCGTCTTACCAGTGAAGACCAGACGATTCTAATGCGTATTGAAATTTGTAATAAATGAGACCGGTCCATTTATTACAAATTTCAATACGCATTAGAATCGTGACACAAACCTTCGATAGGCCTACATAAATTGAACCTATAAGCGTGGCAGACTTTTGTGTTGGTACACGTGCTAGGCCCTGTTTACTAACAACAATCACTGAAGCTTTCATTTTTGGTCATTTAGGACCATCAATAAGTGACAGACTTAAATCATTTAATGGTTATGAAATGAAACAAAAGCAGTAGCAAAAAATTAATTGAGTTTGGGAGAAAAAAAAACAGAGATGGTCATAGATATATGTTTTAATTATAAAGACATATAAACAATAGGCTATACAGTATGAAACTCATGTCGCAACGAGACCAGATGCTTTGTAGGCTTGATCAAGTAGTTCTTCACAGTTGTACAATACAATCAAGTGAATTGTGCAAAAACAAAAACAAAATCTTTTTAGGCCAAACATCTGAGAATTTTACACCGTTTTAATACACTGATGGAGGCGAGACTTCATCTTCCGTTTATTAATTTCTGACAAGCAGGTTAAGAAATTATCGTAGAGTGGGAAATTGCAGTAAATTGCATAGTTCACCAACAACGGAAGAGAAAAGGTTTGAATTAAGAAATAAATCCTCCGCAAGCTGTGAGCAAGTAACATATAATTTCTTTATGTTTGTTTGTTTTTCACACAAATAATCATTTTTAATCCTTGGGGGGGGAAGCAGAAATGCTTTAGAAATTGAGGGGTTTAAAAGCTTATTTCAGTAATACTGTGTGCCTCAGTTAACATTTTTTGTATTATCTAATAAATCAGGATGACACATCGTAGTTATTTAGACACGTAGGGCTTTTGAATCAGACCTAAGCTCATTCCCAACAAAACCGTTCCGATTCAGACCAACATAAGGATGAAGCAGGAAGAGTTCAGCCCGTGGAAGTCAAGGCTTGTCGTTGCAGTGTTTGAACAGACTGGACGGGGTCCCGGAGAACGAGCTGCATTTCTCCGCGCAGGTGGCCAGTGCCGTGCTCGAAAACGGATACACGGCCGCCTGTCCGAAAGGCGCGAGCGAGGTGGGAATCGGCGAAGTTATAGTCTGTCCTTGGTTTAGATAAGCCACCAACCGGCGCATTTCCTCCAGCGCCTGCGCCTGCATTAGGATGTAGTTTTTTGCAAGAAGCAAAGTTGCGATTTTAGAGAGTTTTCTCACGGACGGACTGTGCGCGTAGGGAATCACAGACCTCAGGCCGTCCAGCGCGTCATTGAGGTCGTGCATGCGTCTGCGCTCGCGCGCGTTGATGCTCAGCCGGAGAGATCTCTGCTCCTTCGGCTTCTTGGCGAGAGCGCCCGGGTGCTTATCATCGTCGAAGCCCGCGCCTCTCTTTCGAGACTCGAGGTGGTCGAAGCCGTCGTCTTCGTCGCTGGTCTGCTCTCCGCCACTTTCGTTTGACTTTCCCGTTTGACCGGAGAGGAAATCCGCGGCAGGTGTGAGGGAGAAGCGGGCAGGACTCCCAGCACCGTGGCCAGCGCCGAAGCCGAAGGCGGACTGTCCGTAGCGCTGCGTCAGGTCCAGCAGGGTGTCGTTGCTGATCGATTTCAGCAAGTTTTCTTCGCCGGCATTCATTTTGTAGAAAAGAAATAAAACGAAAACAAAAAACGGACCGGATGGAAAACTTTCGAGCGCGCTCTTGAAAGCTTCCTCGCGCTGTCTTCTTTCTTTTCTTTCGTGGGTGTCCTCCAAAGGGCTGTTGTTGAAAATGAAGTCACTTTTTGATAGAGATCTTTCTTCCCCTATCACGTCGAGCACTCGCGTAACGCTCTTCCGCGCAGACAGTGATGTTGTGTGCACTTTAGACGCCTCGTCTGAACTTGCGCGCGTTCTTGCAGTGCGTCTTGCCCTCGCCCTGGGCAGATTGAGACTGGCTCGCAGTTCTACACGCCAGTGAGTAAAAGCGCGAGGCCCCGCGGGATTATCACTCTGTCCAATCAGGAGGGCGTTTTAATTAAGAAGATTAGAAACTGCCATGCTCCTAAATTCAACTATAGCAATGATAACTGCTGAACAAATGATGGCATAATGTAATACAGGGCAGGCGCATTGTAGTGAACAGCCATTGTATTATTCTGTAATCTACTGTATCAGTTATACGCCAAATTAACGCAGTATTGCCACAACGATATCTTAACTAATGATCAAAACAACTTGTTTTATAGTGTTTTTTTTTCCCTGCCACGTTAAACCTTTTTGGTGACCCTAATTGGGTGACAAATTTAGGCTCTTTTAAGGAATAGGCCTATTGTATCACTGAATATATATATTTTTGTATTGTACCGTGGATACAAAAAGTTTTCCAATATAAATTTTAGAGAGGTTCAGTTAGAAATCCTACAACTGGATCAATATTAGCCTTTTTCTGATTTAAAAATAAATAAAAACTTTTGGTCTTCATAGTAAAAATAAAATATCTGTGGTTAACATTACTAGAAGAGACACACATTTACACACAGTCAAACCTCAAGCACGAATTGTAAACAAATTTGCAACATAGAGTACAACTACCATAATGACCTGCTTGAGAATTCAATATTTACTGTAGTATTTATCTGTACTATTGAATAGATCTTAAGTCATTTTAACCACAGACCTTATTTTACTTATATACAGCTAAAACCCATACCAAATACCTGAGGGAACCAATAGAAGTTCCAGGTTAGCCAAAAATGGACGCGATGTTAATTTGAATTTAGGCAACAAATTTTAAGCAATGCAAATGGCAACGTTTTCTCTAGCTCAAAAATCATCACAATAATATTTTTCTTTTTACCGTGCAGGCAAAATTATGTTAATTGCATCTGACCTGACGTGTGTCTCTTGTTGAACACGGAGAAAGTGAATGAGAGAGAACACGTGCTGTGAGGGATTAATCTCATCGCCAAAATTCAGCTTCAGCACATAGCCAAAATCCAAGGATGGGTTACTTACAACAAATGTGAAGATGGCAACAAATCTTTGCAGGTTGGTAAAATCTCAACTTTGATTCTTTAACGATGAGGTGGCCTTGGGATTCTGTGTTACAGAAACAAAAATATAGCCTAATTTTAAACCCATTAAACAAACTGCAACTATCATTTAACAGTTGTTTTAATTTAATTTTTTATACTCTTCCTAGAAAAAATAAAACATTCAAAGAGCCAATCAAAGGGAAGAAATTGATCCCTTTATTAAACAATTAGTGCAAAGATGATGCACCGCCATCTTGTGTTCATTTTAGAGAAGTACAATTCCAAAACAAAGAAAACACCAAGTATTAGAGTTATTGGAGTAATTAATACACAACTAAAATCAATAAAACACTATTTAATGTTGATAATCCATTCAAATGTTATTAAAGATACCCTGTGGTGAAAATCAAGTTTTTAATGTTGTTTGTATTTCTATGTGGTGTTTTTAATATGCTTAAAGACAAACCATGTGCAAATTCATCATTCAACACTATATTCTCCTTAAAACTGCAGTTAACCAAAGACTCTCAAAAACGCGGTTTGAAATCGCTCCTGTCCCCCAAATCACAAACATGTTGTAACCAATCCTGCCAACTTGCGGGCGGGCTTTAACATATCATTATACTATTATACACTGCCCGGTTACTAGGTTACCAATACCACCATCATCCGCTGAAAACACATCTAATTCGCATTAGTTTTTTTTGCGAACTTTGAAAAGATTCGCTTCATGTTTGGATGGAAACCCAGCCATTGTCATTCTGGAATATGGCCATGCTATGTCTTCCTATATGGTTGTTTAAGAAATGAAAACTACACATCTATCAATTAGGGTTAGAAGAACTGTTGTCAATCATACAGTATAACATGCTTGAAACATAATAATCACTGCAATAATGATCCAATCATAGACTTTTATTAAGCATTTGTCTATTTAAATCCAAACAGCGACTTTTTTTGGCCGGGCGGTGTATAACATTAACTGTATGCAGGGTGTCTCGAGAGAAGCCAGGTTACCAGGTATATTTTTATGTTGATATAAAAAATTTGTTTGATTTAGCAATATAGCGGGTGAATTATGTATATGATGTATATTACGATGTTGTGATGAACAATATGCCTTTGAGTTGTTCAAAGTGTTTCTGATGATTTTTACAAAGCAGCTGTCTAACTCTGTGATGGCAAACATGATCATGGTTTGATTCGTTGAATTTAATAAAAAAAATTATGGTAAGTGGTTGCACACTATTGATTTTAGCAACATTTAAACATGCATTAAGTTGAACTAAAATTGCTTAAGTTCAACTTAATGCATTTGTTTAAATGTAGCTAAAATTGTGTGAAAATTAGCTAAAATGTAGCTAAAATCAATTGTGTGCAACCACTTACCATAAATTTTTTTATTAAATTCAACGAATCATTTTTTTCAGTGTATTAGCTGTTTGATAACGTAGTCAAGAAAAAGGCTGATCATATTAATTACTGTTATGTGTCTGACGTTGTAGAGCAATACATAAAACACATTACCATTCTGATACATGGACTTGTAGACGAGCCTGTATAATTCACTCTTCCACTTCTTCTGAATCGGTTCCAATCACTTCCATGGCCACAGTTGTATAAAATCAAGCACATAGGCATGCAGACACTTCTACAAACATCTGTGAAAGATTGCATCGCTCTCAGTAGCTCAGTGAATTCAAGCGTGGTACCGTGATAGGTTGCCATCTGTGCAATAAGTCAATCTGTGAAATTTCCTCACTAATAAATATTCCACGGTCAACTGTTAGTGGTATTATAACAAAGTGAAAGCAATTGGGAACAACAGAAACTCAGCCACGAAGTGATTGGCCACGTAAACTCCCAGAGCGGGGTCAGCGCACGCTGAGGCGCACAGTGCGCTGAAGTCACCGACTTTCTGCAGAGTCAATAGATACAGACCTCCAAACTTCGTGTGGCCTTCAGATTAGCTCAAGAAAGAACAGTGCGTAGAGAGCTTCATGGAATGAGTTTCCCTGGCCGAGTAGCTGCATCCAAGCCAAGTGTAATGCAAAGCGTTGGATGCAGTGGTGTAAAGCACGCCGCCACTGGACTCTAGAGCAGTGGAGACGTGTTCTCTGGAGTGCCAAGTGTAACGTTTGCTGGAGGACGGATTATGGCGTGGGGTTGTTTTTCAGGGGTTGGGCTCGGCCCCATAGTTCCAGTGAGAGGAACGCTTAATGTTTCAGCATACCATAAAAAGTTGGACAATTTAATGCTCCCAAATTTGTGGGAACAGTTTGGGTATGGCCCCTTCCTCTTCCAACATGACTGCGCACCAGTGCACAAAGCAAGGTCCATAAAGACATGGATGAGCGAGTTTGGTGTAGAGGAACTTGACTGGTCTGCACAGAGTCCTGACTTCAACCCGACAGAACACCTTTGGGATGAATTAGAGCGGAGACTGCGAGCCAGGCCTTCTCGTCTAACATCAGTGCCTGATCTCACAAATGCGCTTCTAGAAGAATGGTAAAAAATTCCCATAAACACACTCCTAAACCTTGTGGAAAGCCTTCCCAGAAGAGTTGAAGCTGTTATAGCTGCAAAGGGTGGGCCAACTCCATGTTAAACCCTACGGATTAAGAATGGGAAGTCATTAAAGTTCATGTGGATGTAAAGGCAGATTTCCCAAAACTTTTGGCAATATAGTGTATATGGCTGAATTAAACCATTATTTACACATGCCATTGTGCAGTAAAGTTGACAGAGTGGATCAGGTATTCTGAGCTGGTGTGAGTGAGTGGAGGCGGGGCTGATTTGCATTTTCATGGTTCCTTGTATACTAAATAAATCAAGGGTGTTGTTACAGTCAAGCTATTTTAAGGTATGAAGAAATCATTTTCACAGTAATGAACGTTTAAATATGTTATTTAGGTGATCAAAGATGAGCTTCAAAGGATACAATTATTGACTACCGGGGGACTATAAAGCTTCAAACCTTAAATTCTGTTTACAAAAAGTGTCCTCGATATTAAAATGTGTTAATTCAGCTTATAGCAATGCTGAAGATTAGATTTTAAAAGGGTTACATAATTCATCTTTTAATCCTAATCTGTGTTATTTCAATGTTGTTTTAATTGTTATTTTAGTTCTTTGACATTTCAAATGTTTCAGATTTTGAGATAGGCTACTGTTATAGATTTTATTATATAGATTTATATTAAATTAAATTTTGTTATATATATATAAATATAATTCACATTTTTATATAATTTTATATTATGATATAATCTTTTAAAGATTACTATATCGTTTATTATTATTTTACTATACTATATATTATTATTTTTATTCTTTTATTTTATTTCAGTTATGTTATTTTTAACATAAAAATAAATCAAATAAAATCTAAGATTTTGTCCAAGACTGAGTCTAACTGAACATGTTTGTGCATTACTCAGACTTAAACACGAGCTACCGCTGCTGTTGGAGGGAGAATATTCTCTCGGTCCCACTTTATATTAAGTGGCTTTAAGTACTATGTACTTACATTGAAATTAATAATTTGATCAATGTACTTATTGTGTAACTACATGTTTTTACATTGTACTTACATTTAAAAAATTCCTGCATGTAATTACAGCTGTAATTAATTTATGTAATTACATTTGTAATTACACAGTTGACCCTTCCCTTACACCTTAAACCTACCCAATCCAACACAACACACCTGTCCCTAACCTTACCCATATCACACCTCAATAGCAGCAAAAGTGTTTTACAATACAACATGAACACAATAAGTACATTGTACTTATTTTTTTATGTAAGTACATAGTACTTAACGCCACTTAATATAAAGTGGGACCATTCTCTCTGCTTATCTATTTCAGATTTGCAGTTTCTGTTCAAAATTCAGTATTGATTTGAAAGCTAAACAACAATATATCCATGGAGAGGACAATCTGTGCTTTCTCATATAATACACAAGGGGGTGCTGCTGTAAAACAATTCTAGACTGTGTTGTGAAATCACAGAGCTATTCAAAATGCATCCTCACACTACAAAGAGCACTATCATTAAAATATAATAATACTAATTGCAACAAAACCCCTATACACAGACTGTCTACATGTGCGCACTGCACTGGGGATGCGGAATATCCAAAAATACAAAACTATACCTACCTGGGGGGTAAAATGTGTAAATAAATATGATTTTATATAAAAAATAGGATTGTTTGATGTTTCTTCATAGCACACAGCAGTTGTGCTTAGTGCTTTGAAAAGACAGATAAACAGATGGATGGATGTGTGGACAAAGAGACTGACCTCTTTTATCTCTCTTGTTCCAGGCTATTCCCTTTGCCGAGGCGGCAGCAGCGTGTGATCAGCAGGAGATTTTTTTTTTTTTTTTTTTTGGAGCAGAGGCGAGCGTTTCTCTGAGAGTTATCATTCGGCGTGTGATATCAGGCTCCGGGGCCCTCCAGCCAAACACCCGCCAGAGACGTCTCCTGCCTCTGCCCTAACACGCCGTGAAATTATAGGGCTCCCTGGCTATTGTGAAAGAGGTGGCACATTTCAGAGCATTCCCATTTTTGTCTGTGTCTTCAAACCATTTTCCACATCAGAAAGTAGTCATGTGTAGTCATTTCGGGTATGATGTTATATCTGAGTGTGTGCATGATTCCAACGGAGCGAAAGAGATAGGCTAACAAAAGCTGCACAAACCCTCTGGCTTTGAACATCACAACCACAGAGCATGGGAAAAATAGGCCTGAGAGTAAAAAGCAAATGGAATATAATCTCTCGGCCATATAATAGCCGCTGACCTTCCGTCCACATTTCCATAATGATGGCAAACACAGGTTTATGAGCGTGAGGGGATGTCTCGGCTCAGTAACGCAAGAAACCACGTACGGCACAAGCAACAGAATGCTCGCGCTTTTATTTGGTGGTTGCTAGGTGACTACTGGTGCACGGACCAAGAAGTCTGACAAAAGGATCTTATAAGCATTAGTTCATCATTGATACATGACAAATGCCAGCATATACAACAAAAGCAATAAAGCAAAAAAAAACAAAAACAAAAAAACGCTCGGTTAAGAAGTAGTATTAGGATGATTTAGAAGACAACATAATTCATCTAAATGGACATTCTCAAAGTATAGGTCACATGATCAGTTAGTGGAGAATGGTAAACACAACATTTTCTGCTCTTCCACCACGAACACAGAGATAAATAAGACAGTTGGTCTTGAAAATGAGTGGTTGAAACTAAAGTACACTCTAGAAAAAAGGTTCTTTACACGTAGTAAGAGTTCTATTTAGAACCATATTGTCCTGAAGAACCCTTAATATGCTGAAATGGTTCTTTGTGTTGGAGTTTAGGGTTCTTTACTGCTGCCTTTTTGTTTTTCAAATCTGAAACTGTTAAAGCCTCCTCATTACTGTATAGCTCAGCTATACAACTACACACTGTCAACACACTTTCAACAGGTAAATTATTTCTTTCTTAAAAAATTACCGTAACTGGTTTTACTGTAACTGGTTTCCTACCAATCATGACTTTTTCTTTTTTAGAGGACTAAAAAAACAATATTAATAAATAATTTATAAAAATAATATTAATAATAGTAGTATTAATAATATTAAGTTGCTAATATACAAATATTAATGAAAAGAAATATTTTTGAAAAGGTCATTACACTTTCATTATGAAACCTTATAAAAAGGGTTCTATTTAGCACCAAAAAAGGGTTCTGCTATTGTTACAAGTCGAAGAACCCTAATTTGGTACTGTTAAGAACCATTTTTCTAAAAATGATTTTCATCGAGCTTGTAAAGACAACGTTAACACTACGACCTCCGTAGAGGAAAATATATTTAGCAGTACGAAACAATACATGACTCGGTTATGTACTGGCACGCTCGCGGTGCAATTGATCCGCTGCTCCCTGTTGCCACAGCAACCGCAGGCTAGACTACTCCAAGGTGACATGCCACTTGAGGAGGACTGTGAATCCCACTGAAGATCCCTCAGTGCTGTCCAGGGACCTCAAGGGGGCAGCAGCTGCCAAGAGCTGCATTAACTCCCAGAAAATGAGTGTCAAATGATCTTTGTGACACTGTACTGAGACTGTTCAATCGGTTTCGGTGTGAATTATCAAGTTTTTAAATATATGTGTTTAGGCAGGTGTAGACTGAAGGAAGCGAGAGATGCGTAAGATGTGGGAATGCTTCATCAAATTCACTTGAGGTTGTTGCTCATCACTCTTTGAACCTCTTGGATCATTGTAAGGCTTCCATTAGCAGCACAATCTCCCTC
Source organism: Scardinius erythrophthalmus (assembly GCF_964197995.2). Lineage (NCBI taxonomy): Eukaryota > Metazoa > Chordata > Actinopteri > Cypriniformes > Leuciscidae > Scardinius > Scardinius erythrophthalmus. The sequence continues at coordinate 21,596,763 of NC_138235.1, forward strand.
ATGTGAATTCTCATTGGAATTTTAATTTTGGTCATTAGAGCGAAGCTTCTAACTGCAGTTTGCTATTTCACAAACACGAAAATACAATAAGCTGCATAAATGTGATTATTTCTCTAATGTGGGACTGCGAGGATCGGAAATGAACCCGGGCTCAGGGACAAAAACACCCTAAATATTAAAAAGAGAGGGTGCGAATATGCCATTGTAGTGAATTCCTCGGTTGTTTTTATGTTAACTAACATGTGACATACAGTTTTTCACCATACTCCATTCTATTCAGTGACCTGCAGAGTGTTTTTGAATGTGTTGCTTATATGAAGTGAATCCCTGCAACATCAGAATCTGACATGGTCGGTAGATCGTACATGGAGATCAACCATTTATTCGAAATATATTCTAACAATGCATCTGTCTTGTGCATTACAAACAGCTTTCTTTTTCATAACAGTCCTCATTTTTAGATTTCAGATTCAGATATTTTTCAGATGATTGAATATTTTGTGTTTATTTTTGTTTTATTTTACTGTCCTGTGCATTAATGAAAAAATCATCAGTTACATAAAAAAATGCTGCATTCAAAATATTAAATACATTTTATGTAGAAAAAAAAGGATGACATACAATTATACTAATATAATCAATATTATTAATATATCAATTATTTTTTCTCAAACCCTATTGTTTTATTGAAGAACATTGTGTTACAGTTAAAGTGTAATTATACATTTAAGTACTGTTCTTGACACTTCTGGAACAACAAAATGAATGTGATTTATTCATATATTTATAAATGTGGTTAATTAATTTACCTATATCAACATTCCCAGTTTCTCTTAATAATATATACTGCCCAACGCAACCTTCAAAGGCCCACTATATAATATAATATTAAAAGAGCTATATCTTTTGCTTTCTATTTTTGCTCTTTAAAAGCATGCATATAAATATATTTACATTTATACATTTAGCTGAATTACAAGTGAGAATAATACAAGTACCACACTGTATTTAGGGCAGATAGTAGTTGACAAGTTTCTCTTTACAGAAGGAGGTACAAAATAATTAAATGGCTGAAATCATAACAAAAAGAAACCAAGTAATTAATGAATTCCAGAGAATAAAATCTGTGCAAGAATGAACATGAACACACACACACATACACGTGATCAAAAAGAAACTCTCTCACCTCTCAGAAACACACTCATGAGATTTCACTCATTTCCATACCAGCACACCATCCCATCTCATCCCTCCTCTCTGGCTCTCTTTCCCTCTCACGTACTCACACATACACACAGGAGAGGGAGGAGGAAGTTCAAAGCCTTCCTCTCGATGAGGATGGCGAGGGCTGCTTTGATCTCTCTCTGACTAATTTGAAGATGTTCAGTTTAAACCTACAGGGAGCAGAGAGACAGACTCACATATGCTGCAGTGCTGTACCATTCACTCCGGCACTAATCACATGCTTAGCCGCTCTTGAACGCACAGCCCCGCGCCGACTGAGCATGCTCGACGCCGTCCACCTGAACGTGGCAGAAACAAGGTACACAATTGGCCGAGGGGCACGTCATTTGGGTCATATCTCAAAGCTGTGCCCAATGTGGACAGAACACACTATCACAGTCTCAGCATCAAAACAGTGGATGGTAAAAACAACAACTGCTAGCACAGAAGGCGGGATGTGGGCAAGATGGCAATCGCAGGATGAGTGCAGACATTTACTGCAAAAGAAACAGTTTGTTTCACCAATATTTCATCAGATCCGCCTGTGACAAAACAAAAGAGTCATCTCTCCAGCTTCTCAACTCCGGCACTGCAGCACCATGCAGATTTTAAAGAGGAGTCGAGGAGGTATAGAAAAAGAGGGAGGGCTGCATGAATAATTGTTGAAGATATTTTTACTGTGACCCACTTTAAAGTCAAATTCAAACCTCTTAAAGGAGCAGCGCCCCGCTCCTCTCCCAACCGGAGACTGCGGAAAACCGCATCAGGTCAGGATCAGCCGGGAGACTCCTGGTGAAATTCACAATTTGTTCGAAAACAAAACAATAATTCAGTGGTGTGACGTGTGACCTTCTCTTGAATCGCTCCCTTTTTATTTCGCTTTTTTTTTGAAGATAATAAACAAAGCAGAAGTCAAATGGTTTTGTGACTGATGTCAGAGCTGTAATTTATTTGTTTAGGCTGCTGTGCAATTTCTGCCCATTTAAATTGTAGGTGTACAGTACTACTGCTAAACCATAATCAGAGAACCTCCATGGCATTTGTGATTGAAATACACAAATAATCTGAATATGGAAAAACTAAAACCATAATAATTTGTCTTGCATTGAGCCCTTGAACACTATTACGACCGTGTCAACTCCTATTCCTGAACGTACGTACCATTGATCGGAGGAGCCATTTCTCCTGACGCACAAACATCTGGCTGGAGGCCCTGGTGAGTGCGCTGCCGGGGACAGATGAGCTGTCACTGCGTCTGATTGATGAGGCGCTCGCTACAGGACGGTCACCATGGTGACAACAGGTCAAAGAGGCCAGAGAGGTCACACTGAATTCATCCCAAAATCTACTGGAGCAAAAAAACAAACATATTCGGGGAGTGAACAAGCACTTCAGGTAATAGTGAGGAAATGGTAAACAGACATTTTTTACTATTGTGTAGGCAAGCATATTTTCATTGCATATCTGAGATATAAAATATTATGGATGATATTAAAATAAATATAAAATAAATACTGATAAGACACGGTAGAGCCAAACAGGTTTTAAACTAGCAACATTTGATCAGATTATCATTTCAATGTGCATAACATGGATGTATCTTTTCATTCATTTTTTTCTTTATTTTACCAAAACCTCAATATCTTTAAAGAAATATTTTGCTAACACCATCTCATATTTATAAAAACATGCAGAATTAAAGTCTTCATCCTGAACTACTTTCCAAATTTCCTCTATGTAACCTAATACATGTTAATATCAAAAATATGGTAGTTGTGACAAGATTTGTCAGGAATTGTGGTGGCAACATTAAATAAAAATATTAAATAAAATAGTTTGAAACCATCCTGTAGTCGATAGACTAGTCAATATATATGTTGATTATGTTGTTACTCGTTTACTGTAAATTTAACAGTATAGTACTGTAACAGTATAGTAGTATAATGTATTATACTATAGAAAGATAAAAATAAAGATTACATTTTGACAAAATACAACTGATCCAAACAGCTTCAAAGCACTTACACTGGAGTATATAAACAGGCTAGCTTCATTATTTTACATATAGTGCTTTTCTCTACACTTAAAGGAATAGTTCACCCAAAAATAAATTTTCTCTCATTAATTACTCCTTATGTCATTCCAAACCTGTAAGCACAGAAAGATAATAAAGACATCATTAAAATTGTCCATGGGACGTAATAGTGGTTCACCCTTAATGTTATGAAGTGACGAGAATACATTTTGTGCGCAAAAACACATAAATAACTACTTTATCAACAATTTATTCTCTGTGTTATTCTCCGACGCTGTTCACATTATAAATTGTGATGCTCCTGCGTCAGCATCACACACATGCGTTGTGGTGCACACGTGAACAAAAAGTATTCTCGTCACTTCATAAAATTAAGGTTGCACCACTGTAGTCACATAGACTCATTGAAAGTGGTAATAACGTTGCGATCCATCGGGGGTCAGAAAGCTTTCCACACACCAGCTTATTGGTGGAGAGGAGATCAGTATATCAATATCAGTATATATGGGGATGAGGCCATGATGATGCATAGAGGCCAATGGCCAAAATTTGCCCATGGGCAAATAACAATAACAATAATAATAATAAAAGTCTTAATATTGTATTATTATTATTGTATCAGTATTAATAATAATAGTAAATGGCTTTAGTAAAAAGAAAATATCTGCCGTACAGACACCTGCCTCACATACGAAGATTATGACTGACTGCGAGTGTGTCTTTATACGATGACTGACTTTCATCCTGGCTACCATCCATCTGTTTGTAACTCTGGTTCTCTCTTTACTTTCTTTTACTTTCCTCATCTCTGTCTCTCTCTGTCCTCTAGTCATAGTGAGGCATCACAGTGTTCCTGCAGAGAGTTTTTAGACAGGAGGTCAATATTTAATGAAGTGACACTCTTGTTAAAATGCTTAAAGTGCTCCTGTTCAGCACTAGAGGTTGGTTATGGCTTTTATTTATTCATTTAGGACCCCCACTCTCTTTCTCTCACTCTTTTCATACTCTCTAGCCCGTTCTCTCAGGTTTGAAAGAAGAGCCTTGTTGTTTCCCCCAAGGAACACCGCTGCATCATTCCATCAAACACACTCTCTCTCCCTTGGAAACACACACATCAAAAGACACCTGAACACACTTCTTACAACTTGCTTTATATGATTTGGTGTATTATTAAATAGCTTCACTATTATGAACATGCCAGCACACACTAATCGACATCTCAACCTGGAAAACAGTGGGATGACTTTGCAAATGTTGTGTGTTGGAAGTTGCCATGATTATTATTCTACAACAGACGGGTTGTGTATGTGCGCACACGAGTCTGTGCGCATATTTAAAGAAGTCATGCTCATCAGCTCAAAGTCTCTATAACACCCAGCACATCAATATTATCAGAAACTAAAAAGCTAAGGGCCAACTCTAGGAGATGTTCAAAAAGCTCTGTTTTGCCAATAACTATTAATTAAACATCATCACTTACATCTAAAGGGTTTTCATCAAATATTTATGCTGGGAATGTTGAAACATGCAGAAAAGTATGTGTTAAATATGCCATAAACCCATGAGAAACCGGTTTGTGAGCACACACTCACATATATGCGAGTTAACATAAGAGTGTAATTTGAAAGGACAGTTCTCTCCCGCGTGTGTATATGCCTGTGTGTGTATCTGATCTGAATATGTAGGTCAAACAACCATATATGGAAAGCCTGAAAATTGCCAACTTGCGTACGCTTGAGTAGACACACTCACACACAGCAGCGCTAAACCCATTCAACTAACAGATCAGATCTTTAAGTGTGGAAGTGTGTACCATTTTTGTCCTGCATTAAAACTTTGGCTGTTAGACTCCACAATGTTTTGCACTTGAAGAAAGCTTTGAAACAATCTTCAAATCTTCAAGACAGTAAGAAGCAGGGCTGATGTTGTCAACTGCTTCTTCACTTTAAAAAAAAATCTTCCCCCGTATTTCTCTCTCTCAGTTATCACTGAAATATTTAAATGAAATTCCTTTTTTTCCTGCTGGTTTTTGGAACATCAAATGAAGTTTTAATTGGATTTTTTTTTCTGCCATGGTTCGTGTTTAGAGATTTTATTCATCAATTTTTTCATTTGTTAAATCTCAACCTCTGCTGATGAACCGCACACATTTGTCCTCACAAGTCAGCCTTATCAGACAGAGGAAGAGAGGGAAGGATATGGAGACAGAGAAAAAGGAACAGACTGAGCCAAAACAGAACATGTCAAATAGAACATCTTGGAATAGTGAATCGAAGACTAAATTGTTTGAGCTGTTTGACACACACATAAACACTTGAGACGAGTCCTGCATGCTTAAATCTAACTGTAAATGAGGGGGGGGGGGGTGCTCATTAGCATAGAGACAGGTTTAATCAAATCAGCTGTGGGTACAAATTAGTCAGTGAGAGCATAATGAGTTAGGAATTAATTAGAAACATAATGAGAATACGAAAATATGGGAATCCTGGCATCTGTACATTATCTTCTGGTCACTAGATTCCCAAAAGACCCTCTGTCTCAACCCATTCTTTCTTTTCTTTCTTTCCTTTCCTTTCTTCTTTTCTTTCCTTTATTTCCTTCGCCAGTGAGAACAGGAGTTGGATCAGCGTATTGGAACAGAATGAAGTTAAACATGGTTGGAACGTGAATATGACTTACAACATTTTAGAAAAAGACCCTCAAATGTTCCTTTTAATCCCTCACCAATGTTATAATTACATCTCAAAAAAAAGTAATTAACATGACATAATACCCATTATATAGTGTAAGGTCATGACACAGCTGTTTGCATTTTACACTGTGACAGAACATTCTTGCCAGAAACTTCTGTGCATCAGCAGAAACTTCTGCATGTGTCAAGACACCTCTTTCTCTCACCCATTACAACACGACTCATTTGAGGTGTAATCATGCAGGCTCTTCTACTGACAAATTCTAGCAAGGCTCTGCAAAATATGAGTAAAAGGGAGCGAAAATAATGAAGCTATAGTCTTATGTCTCATCACAGTACTCATCATCACAATCACATTAATCCTGACATTTTTTCACATCACTTCTTACATTTTATCACAGTGCTCATCACATCACTCACATTCTATCACAGTACTCATCACATCATCACAGTACTCATAACACTCATAACATCACATTACTTCTTACTTTTTATCACAGTACTCATCACATCATCACCAGACTCCTTTACTTTTTATCACAGTACTAATCACATCATCACATTACTCCTCACATCACATTACTCACATTTTATCACAGTACTTCTCACATCACATTACTCACATTTTATCACAGTACTCTTCGCATCACATTACTCCTCACATTTTATCACAGTACTCCTCACATCATCACAGTACTCCTCACATCACATTACTCCTCACATTTTATCACAGTACTCATCACATCATCATATTACTCATATTTTATCACATTACTCCTCACATCATCACAGTACTCCTCACATCATCACATTACTCCTCACATTTTATCACAGTACTTATCACATCATCACAGTACTGCTCACATCACATTACTCCTCACATTTTATCACAGTACTCCTCAAATCACATTACTCCTCACATTTTATCACAGTACTCCTCACATCACATTACTACTCACATTTTATCACAGTACTCCTCACATCACATTACTCCTCACATTTTATCACAGGACTCCTCACATCACATTACTCCTCACATTTTATCACAGTACTCCTCACATCATCACAGTACTAACCACATCACATAACTCCTCACACTTTATCACACAGTACTCCTCACATCATCACATTACTCCTCACATCACATTAGTCCTCACATTTTATCACAGTACTCCTCACATCATCACAGTACTAATCACATCACATTACTCCTCACATTTTATCACAGTACTCCTCACATCATCACAGTACTCCTCACATCACATTACTCCTCACATTTTATCACAGTACTCCTCACATCACAGTACTCCTCACATCATCACATTACTCCTCACATTTTATCACAGTACTCCTCACATCACATTACTCCTCACATTTATCACAGTACTAATCACATCATCACAGTACTCCTCACATCACAGTACTCCTCACATCACATTACTCCTCACATCACATTACTCCTCACATTTTATCACAGTACTAATCACATCATCACAATACTCCTCACATTACTCATCACATCACATTACTCTTCACATCACATTACTCCTCACATTTTATCACAGTACTCCTCACATCATCACAGTACTCCTCACATCACATTACTCCTCACATTTTATCACAGTACTCATCACATCATCACAGTACTCCTCACATCACATTACTCCTCACATTTTATCACTGTACTAATCACATCATCACATTACTCCTCACATTACTCCTCACATCACAGTACTCCTCACATTTTATCACATTACTCATCACATCATCACATTACTCCTCACATCACATTACTCCTCACATTTTATCACATTACTCATCACATCATCACATTACTCCTCACATCACATTACTCCTCACATTTTATCACATTACTCCTCACATCACATTACTCCACATATTTTATCACAGTACTCCTCACATCCCATTACTCCTCACATTTGATCACAGTACTCATCCCATCATCACAGTACTCATCACATTACTTCTTAAATTTACATTTTATAACAATACTCATCACATCACCACAGTAAGGCAAGGCAAGTTTATTTATATAGCACATTTCATACAAAATGGTAATTCAAAGTGTTTTTCATAGAAGTAATTCAAATAATCAAAAGAAATAAGAATAATTAAAACAGTTTAGAATAAAAAGGAAATAAGATACAGTGCAAACAGTCGGACGAACAATGGCACAGTGCTCATTCAGTACAATACACATTTTATTATAGTAAGGAAGCCGTCACTAGATGGAGTCAGGCTAGTACTGGACGGATTGTGTTTGTGAGTGAGATAAACTATGTTAGCGTTAGTGCTGCCGTATAGCAGTAAAACATCTGCCTCTGATGTTATGGAGGGGAGGTGGTACTGTCATAGTATCTGCACAGTGCTAGTTTTAGACTTTTTTTAATAACCTTGTTTTTAATCATGCTCTTAAAACACTTTTTTATTTGCTTATCCTGTTATTGTATAAACATT